>NW_027311799.1:0-56020 GCF_918797505.1 Bemisia tabaci
TTGATCAGGAGGGACATGTGGATTGCATTTTGCAAAAAGGAACCACTAGCATTGCAATGTTGCTAAGATTGTACAACTTCTTTTGTCTTGGAGGAAAACCCCGATTATCCATTAATAGTTTCTATTTTCCTCGCTAAAAACTGTGAATTTAAGACAAAAATTACCATCTAAATTTCATAGTTTTTTACGATTTCCGCAATTTTATTGCAAAGGATGAAGTTGCACAATCTTAGCATCATTGCAATGCTAGTGGTTCCTTTTTGCAAAATGCAATCCATGTTTACAAAAATTTTCCAGTTAGGAGGCCCATTGAACCCCCCCCCCCCCCCCTTGCATGTGCCATTTCTCTAGTGAGAACCATCTTGGGGGCTGGAAAATTCTTATGCATTGGAGCAGCGAAAAGTCAAACCTGGTCACATCTATGAAGACTTTAAGTTCGTAATTAATGGCTGAGAAAGGTGAGGTCTTCAGGCTGCAATTTATGATGGCACTGTTTAGTAAGACTTCACTGATTGAAGCATCAGCTTTACCAAATTTCTTTCTCCTGAACTCTTTTTTAGGAGGAACCCTTTTTGGACAAGATATGAGGAAACAGCTCATGGCAGCTCTCTAGCAGAAGTTCAGCAATTTCACAATATTTTCCACCCCTGCACTCTTTTAATTTAAAATTTGAACTCTTCTTTCAACCCTTCGTTTTTTATTTAAAAGTATTTTTAGGGATTTCTTTGAAGACCCCCCCCCCCCCCCCAAGAAAATTTTACTACCTTTCAACAACTTTTGCCCCCCCCCTCCCAAGGCTCAGTGAAATGGCCCCCCTGTATCAACCTGACTATCACATTTACATTGCTGAAAATTTACAATTGGATTTTTTGTCATCCTGTCAAAATTGCCCAGTAATAGCAAAAATAATCATTCCTATATTTTTTGCTACCCATTTTGAATATTTCATCTGCCTCCATGGGCTATGAAATACTTAGTTAAGTTTTTTCAAAAACAAAATTTCATTTTTTAAAATTTATTTATAAAACTATTATTTTATATTTAAGAATTTGGCTCTTTTGATTCAGTGGGAAGTCCAGTTTTATCTGTATTCCTATGGAGGATGGAGATATTTTCAAACAGGAAGAACTCTTAAAGTTCTTTTGACTGAATGCTCATATTGGAATCCAATTAAGTATGAAATATACTTGAAAAATGGACTTGCTATTAGGGAGACTGGAAGTTTCCTTGCGTAGACGAAAGAGTTTTACGAAGAGAGATGTCACTGTCTCAGGGCAACATTCGTAATACGAGGGGCAGGGAACCGGGGGGGGGGGGCTCGCCGAAGGAGTGCCCCGAGAAAATCCTGATATTTTCACCCGTGTCTATGTCGGAATTTTGACAACAACCACTCAAGTGTTCGCCTCTCTCCGCGGTGCGGACACGTTATGTCACGATAGGCTGAGTAGTGAGAGATTAAAGCAATTCAATAAGCCGCCCGATCAGGTCATTGTAGTAGTTATCAATGACACGAGAGCAATATCAAACTCGCTTCCCTTTTGATAAGTAGCGGGACAGTCTCCAGTTTCTGGGTGGAATGAGCACAAAAAATTCGCCCAAACGCGCTTAAGGGTCAGTCCATTGTAACGGGCCGGACAACCGCACGCCTTTGAGTAATAAAGAAATGAATTTAAAATCACATAAATTTAAAATAAATTGTACCAGTAGATAGAGCTCAGTGTGTTATTTCCAAAAGTGTACGAACTTACTTTTTTGTTTTAATTTTTAAGGGAGTTATACCAAAAATAGAGCCGTAATGGGACGGACAGTTTTTGGAAGTGAGTTTTGACTCCCTTGAGAAAATTGAATAACTCAGCGAATTTTACCATGTAAAAAATCCACAAAAAATGTATATAGTCCTCAAGGGTTCAAGGTACTATGCTATTTAAACTAATTTTCATAAGTATTGAATTAAGCATAAAAAAAATTGAAAAATCTGCGTAACGGGACGGACAGCATTTGTAACGGGCCGGACAGAGTACGACTGACACATGGTTTTACGGCTGAAAGTCATCTGTATATGATCATACATTGGTCCAATTTTTTCTATGCATTAATTTAAGGTTCTGACTGATTAATTTAGATAGATAAAATGCAATTTTTTGTTGATTTTTATTTTTTGCAGCTTGTAGAAGTAGTAGCAAATTCTACATACCTATTGATTTTTTACTCTTTTCCCGAAATTTCAATTATTTTGATTAATTTTCAACCCACAACACTCAATCCTTTAGTTATTAATACGATTTTGTTAACTTGGAAACAAAATTATGAGCATAATAGTCAAAATAACACTCGTAACGGGTCGGACACTTTTCTCTTAAATAAATAACTTGAACTGTTACTCGCTTAGGAGCGACAGTTCATTAATGCAGTTACTTAAATTTTGAACGCTATCATTATAGGAGTCAGAACCTACTTTTTTCCTTTACTTAGTAGTTATTCTTTTTTTGTTTTTAAATATATAAAGCAAAATAAAATGAACTCTTTATCCCCTGGAAGCCGAACGCTTTCTTTTCTCCGAGTTTCTTTGATAACAGTTCCAGCTCCCCATCCACCTGCACATAAATTTTATTAGGTACTTATTAGGATATGAAAATGATTTTAAAACAGTTAAGATTTCTTTTAAATCAAAATTTGAACTTTATTAATGTTTTACTGGCAGAAACATCAAAGAAAATAATAATAAAGAAACAAAAGCTCGAGGAAAAATAAATAGTAACTAGTACCAAAAATAATAATAATAATAGTAATACTTCAATGGCACGGTGTGAGTATCAAATAAATGAGAAGTTATACTATGTCTAAACAAATATAGGAATAAATGGAGTGGGCGGAACAGAAAAACTTGAGTGTTTTTAAATTTTGTTTCGAAACGTAAACGGTGGATTCAAAAGTTTTAAAACTTTTTAGTGGTTGTCGCTTGAATAAAATTGTCAATATAAATAGTGAAAATTGTGAACAGAGGTTGAAATTTTATCTTAAACGTAGTAGACAAATAACTAAAAAAAAGAATTGCATTTAAGGCAATAAAAAACAAAAAAAAAATGAAAAAAAATTTTCTGTTCTGCTCTTTTGCGGCGCTTCCGTTCTGCATCTTTCTTCTTAACAGCCTCCGCATCTGATGGATGATTTTTTAAGTATTCTCTTCTTCGCTGTTTCCTAATCTTGTCTCTCAGCCTTTCTTTAGCCAGGTGGGCTTTATAGGCAGCTGGGTCCTCTTTCAATTTTCTGCGGTGCTTCTGCATCCGGTTTGCAAAAATGTCCATTTTTTAAAACCTGAAACAACAAAATTGCTTTAAAATCCAAGAAAGTGAACATTTTGAGGTTTTTAAGTACCTCCTAGGTCTAATAAGGTTCTTCTGATGTTTCTAATACAGCCCTTTCACAATCCTGAAAATTAGAACCCACTGTGCCCATAAATAGCGAAGTTCAATACTTGTCCGGCCCGTTACGTAACGGGACGGACACATTTTAAGTATGTTGTTTTCAACATCTCACAAGGTATAAAAATTGAAAAAAAAATTGAGGAGAACCTGAGTTATCAGAACAAAGTGAATCCAAAAATTCGCATTTAAATATGCAAAAATAAGCAAACAAATAAAAGAAAACCATCTTTTTGCGTAACGGGCCGGACATTTGATGAACCCAACTTCAAAGTAGTAAAACTCGTAAGTACTTACTTTTAGAAATCCAACTTTTGCGAGCACGTATTTGTTGTCATGTTTTTTGTGAGATCAAAACATAACTTCAAATAGTTGTGAGCCAGGAACAGTAAAAAAGTGCTGCCAACTTACACCTTTTCCAGACCTAAAATACACTGTACAGCACCAAGTCATAAAACAAACAAAAACACACAAAATAAACAAGAAAAATCGCGAAACCCGTATATTTTCGGAAACTAGAAGTTATTTGCCGTTCAAAAATGTATTCAAAAAGAAGTTTCACTGTATTTCAATTTTAGACCCTCAGGTTGACCTTACCATGGACCGACCCTTAAGGTTATCGTGTGTTGCCATTTCGAGCGAGAATTCAAAGAAAATAGAGATTCTTCATTCATTCGGGCAGACGCAATATATTTTATCATACTCCTTCTTTTCGAGGAAAGTCTCATAGAACGTCACAGAATTTTTTGGGGCTCAATATGCAGCCCAAAACAAATAGCTGCAAGTTCTCGAAGAGCTTTGAAGTTTGACGCGTGGAAATTTCGGTTTCAGAACTGAACTTTGGTTCTCATGGCACATTGAAGTTTTCGGTCGCGCAAGCCGAACTTTGGCGCAGACAACCGAAGTCCTTCAGAAGAAACACGAACTTCAGTACTTAAGCCGAACGGAAAATTTATTTAGTTAATTTTACGGCCGAATTATAGTAAAATACCTATCCCTTCTTTCGAGGAGGAACAACCCTTTACCTATAGTTTGAAACTCTTACAGAATATTCTGCTAATATAAAAGAAAAATTAAGGAAGCTTTTAAGAAATTACATTACTTAGGTAACTATTTTTCAACAAAAAAAATGAAGTATGACAGAATTTTAGCAACGTTGCAAACGGAGATACATGGTTTTGCACTTTAGTCATGTATTTATTGATGGCAAGACCAGAAAACTCCGTTCGCGATTTACGACGTCGCAATTTTTCTGTCACTGTTTCTCTTCGATGGAGGACTAACCCTCGTCATTGCACGTTTCCTGACATTTTTCTTTGCTCTTTCAAGAATATTCTCTGAAATTTTCGTGTAGAACGTCTAGTAGGTTTTCTTTGAAAAATAATAAAATACCTGCCAGCTAAATAGAAGCGCCATACTTACTTGAGATACTTTTTTTATCGCTTCGCGGCAAGTAGGAATCTGTCGATTTATAAACCAGACAAGTTTATTTTCTGGTGACGTTCAAACTTCAGCTCAGCGCTCACATAGCAGGGCTCTTGAAGGAGTCCGTGATACGTTTTAACATCTGCCGATTCATACGTTTCTGCCATGTCTTTGACCTCTGCATGGTCCTCTAATACCACCCAAGACAGCACAATATTGAGATTCAACTCTTTTTTTTCTTCTTTTTTTTACGTTGCTCTAAAAAAAGCATAATATAATCCATGCATAATGTACGTCACGCGAGAATCAAGAAGGGGAGGCAAGAGTGCTGCAGCAGCGCCAGCACCAGCATGGTGGATGGTGGGTGCATTGGGGGAGGGGAGGGGAGGGGAGGGCAACGTCATATTTTTCTCCTCTTTTTAATTGTAAACTCGAAAATGCGTCTTGTAATTTTAAAATTGCCGACGTAACAAAATGGGAAAGAGATATCGCATCTATTTTCATACTTTTCTTTTCCCTCTCGTCTCCTTCAATTATTCAGTTTTTGGACGCGTTTTGAACGTTGCATAGTGGATCGAGTAAAACAGGTGAGGTCGGACATTTCTGAAACTTTAAATGCTAACAACTCCGTTTCTTTAAAACTTTGAGGTTCTGAAAGTGGTTTCATTATTTTCTTCGTGAAATTTTCTCCTATAATCACCCCATGAAATTTAAAGTATGACGAAATAGACATCAAAATTTTGAGTTTTAGTCAAAAATTTCACCTCGCGTAGTTTCAAATGTGCGACCCCTCTCAATGACTCGATCCACTGTGCGTTGGCCGCAAACCATCCACATACCGCGGATTAAGCGGTTCATTTTTCCGCCTTTTCGAAACAAAGCGAGTCTATAGCAGCCTGACGTTTGTATAAGGGTCATCAGGCTGTCCAACATCTATAACCCTGGTAAAAATTGACAGTAGAATGTGTGTTCCAAAATACTATAGACCTAAAGCCGGCTGTAAGATTTCCAATAGCTTTTGTAGCCGGCTGTACAATTTCTTATAACCTTTTATAGCCGATGGCGACTAAGCAACAGCCAGACGATAAAGTTTTATGCTAAACGTTACTAATTACGGATACTAGGACTTAGTTAGTTTTTGGACTACCGCTCTCTTTTTGTGCCGTAGTATCTTGATTTATTTTGCGAGAAAAGCTCCGTACTTTTGAAGGATGCCTGTCATTCTTAATATGTTGGATCGCCTTCAATTTCTTATGTCAATACTGTGCAGTACCTCTGGTGTGAAATAGTTGCTTCAAGCGCCGTGGCACGCTGAGGTGGGCAGCCAGCGCGAAACGCGCATTGGCGCCTACAAACCTAACAGGGATACTTCACGCGTTGCGCAATGCGTGAAGTATCCCTGTTAGGTTTGTAGGCGCCAGTGCGTCGCCGCTCCGCTTTGTGTTAGGCCCTAATATTGAATCTCGCGGAGGCAGCGTTTTTGAACTCATGATTTCGAAATATTTTCACACTCTGTATGGACTATTCTCATTTTAATTGATGGAAAAAAAATATGTTTTGAAGGAAACTATAATGTGTGTTTTGTAAATATTAAGGTAGTTCCGTATCAAACTTAATGATTTCCAAAGCACACGAATTTCTACACAATTTCTTGTAGCCTTTTATAGCCAATGGCGATAAAGTGTAAAGCCCGCGGCGATAGGAACTATAGCCCGACTGTATACTTTTTTATAGCTTCGTTCAGCCCGGCGGATTTGCTCCGCTTTCTACAGTCAGCTTTATGATTTTCAATAGCCTTCTTTAGTCTTCTATAAGAACTCCTATGGTATTTTGAAACACAGCTCCTATCGCCAATTTTTACCAAGGAAGAAATGGAGCCATCCTATCTGTAGGGTATCAATTTTGTCATGCCTTAAAATTTTCTCTGACTGTCTAATTATTTTGAATCATTAAAATAAAGTCTAGCCATCGTTCTGCAAAAAAAATTTAATTTATCAATCATCGCTTTCTTACAAAGATTTTCCGGAAATTCCGCGCAAAAATGTGGAGCATTATCCACTTTAAAAAAAAAAAAAAAAAAAAAAAAAAAAAAAAAAAATCCGCGATTGAGATCCGTGGTTTGGCAGTTTCACCATCGCATTTTTTGACTCGTGCAGTTATGGAAAGTGCTTATGAAGTCTTTTATTTTGAACATTTCTGTCAAGGACTTGAAAGTGCTTGATTTTTTGGCAGGTGCTTGAAATTTTACTCTTTAATAGTTTCGGCGGTGAATACTCGTTTAAAAAAAAAACAAAACAAAACAAAACAAAGTACTTGAAGTTAAATAGATTTGAAAGACATTTGACTATTGAAAGAAATCACGCGATCTGCCTTCAAAGAGAACCACAAATTTCCGGCTTGATTTTCGAATCCTCGTAACGACAAAGGCAGCGGTCGGAGCCGCATTTCTACAATGCTGCTGAGCTAAGGAAGAGCGCCGCACAGTAGATCGAGTTAAAAGGAGAGGTCGGACAACATTTGGAAACTTTAATCGCTTATAACTCAGTTTACACAAACTTTTGAGATTCTAAAAGTGGTTTCATTGGTTTCCTCGTGAAATTTTTCTTCAAAGAGCATCCCTTGAAATGTAAAATGTGACGAAATAAACATCAAAATTTACAGTTCCAATCAAAAATTTCATGTCCGACCTCTCTAATTGAATCGCGATCCACTGTGCGCTGTATGAACATTCGAGAGTTACCAAATTTCCCTTGATAAACCATGTATTTTTGACGACAATCGTTCACATTTGTCTTCGAAATTTTCAGATATTTTAGATTAATTTGCGTACAAAATTGTCTAAAAATTTTGGAAAAGAATATTCACAATTTTCACCGCGAATTCGGTTTTTATCGAAGGAAACTTGGCAACGCCTGAAGGCTCATACGGCGTTCTTCCTTAGCACGGCAGAATGGGCAACCGATCTAAGCTTACCGTGTTGCTGAACTTCGAAGGAGGGTAAACGGACTAAATTCTGATCATAAAATTTCACGATACGTAGAGAAAAAAGTGCGTTCACAGGAAAAAATTACGGAAAAGCGCTTGAGAATCCTTCAAAAATCGCTTGAAAAGTGCTCAATGTTTTATTCTTGCGGCTGCTTGAGCCATGTCGCTTTTCGATTTTTGAATTGATGCTGGAATTCCTTTTTTTTTTTTTTTTTTTTTTTTTACAACAATCTCTGCGACCTAACCTTAGAGGTTTCAATGGCCATAGACGCCAAGGCACCGCTTTGCGAAATAAACGTAAGTAAGTTATTCGTACGCACTTTGAGCTGCTCGAAAGTTCACACGAAGTAATTTAGAAGTTTCTAGGGTAAAATGTACAGGTTTATCAGCTATGGTCGCTGGTTTTTGTAATGCCAAATGAAGACTCTGATTCAGTACAGTAGCCAGCCTACAGCTATCAAAACTCTATCAATCACGCGGAATGGCGCTTCTCTACTATCCCAAGGTCTAAGAGGAAGCAAGTAGAATAGGGTGGCGGGCGTAAAGGTAAGAGAAGTCAAATATTGCGTGACTCCGCTTTTTTTCCTTTTTTTTTAAGGAAATAGCGGAAGAGGGGGCGTTTAAGCCGAGTATGACTGGATTTAAGTACAACGGATCTAGCATTCTCGTTGGATCCGCCATGAGGTGGAATAAAGCTTAAAAATGCTAATTTTGCGTTCACTCAAGGATGCAGAAGAAATTTCGCTATTGAACTCACCTGGGACTCCTGGGAGTTATATGCACGGAAAAACAACTTAGCACTGAGTCCTGCTACTGCCTGTAGTCAGCGCTATTTTATCTTATTTAGTGTTAGGGCTCAGTGCCCTAGTGCTCAGGTGCTCAGTGTTTGTTTTTTCCGTATAGCTCGCTGGAAAAAATTTGTCATTTCAGAGTTTTGTAGAATATTAAAGGTATAAAAAAGCACGTGCTGACTAAAATTGGGCTACGTTTTTGCCTTAAGGACCTACTATTTCTACAGGGTGTCTAGCATCAAGAATTCAAGATTATCCCGATTGTCCCGATTCTATCAGGATCTGAGGTCAATCAGGATTTAATCCCGATTTCATCAGGATTTGAGGAAAAATAATCGGTCTGTACAATCAGGATTTGAGAAAAGTCGGCCGTCCGGTCGGTTTTTTTTATCAAGCTATTTTTGTTAAGTAGTGTTCGCCAGTTTTTCTCCCAATTTTTCTCCGCGAAAAATCAAGATTTGATCAAGATTTGAAAAAATTATGAAATCCCCTGGTAAAAATTGGCGATAAGAACTGGGTTTCAAAATACCATAGGAATTCTTATAGCCGGTTAAAGAAGGTTACAGAAAATCATATAGCTGGCTGTAGAGTGCGGAGAAAATCATACGGCCGGGCTATACGAAGCGATAAAAAAGTACGCAGCCGAGCTATAGTTTCTATAGCCAGGCTTTACACTTTATCGCCTGGCTGTTGCTTTTTCGCCATCGATTATAAAAGGCTAAAAGAAATTGTGTAGAAATTCGTGTGCTTTGGAAATCATTATGTTTGATACGGAACCGCCTTAATATTTACAAAACACACGTTATATTTTCCTTTAATACATATTTTTTTCATCAATTAAAACGAGAATAATCCATACAGGATGTGCACACATTTCAAAATCACGAGTTGAATAACGCTGACTCCGCCAGATTAAATATTAGAGCCTAACATAAAGCGGAGCGGTGACGCACTGGCGCCTACAAACCTAACAGGGATACTTCACGCATTGCGCAACGCGTGAAGTATCCCTGTTAGGTTTGTACGCGCCAATGCGTGTTTTGCGCTGGCTGCCCGCCTGCCACGGCGCTTGAAGCAACTATTTCACACCAGAGGTATTGCACAGTATCATACGAAACTGAAGGCGCTCTAATATATTAGTAATGGCAGGCATCCATCTAAAGTACGGAGCTTTCCTCGCAAAATAAATCAAGGTACTACGGTCCCAAAAGAAAGCAGTGGTCCAAAAACTCACTAAGTCCTAGCATCCGTAATTAGTAACGTTTAGCATACACTTTATCGCCTGGCTGTGAGTTGCTTAGTCGCCATCGGCTATAAAAGGTTATAAGAAATTGTGTAGCCGGCTATAGAAGCTATTGGAAATCTTACAGCCGGCCGTAGGTCTATGGTATTTTGGAACACAGATTCTACTGCCAATTTTTACCAGGGTCAGGATTTATCAGTCAAAAATCAGGAAAAATCAGGATTTTCCAAAATGAAAAAAAAAATAGTGTATTTTCTTCGGAAAATACACGAAAAACTAGACACCCTGTTCTAGTTCATCAACTTTAGCACCTACCTGCGGAAATAAAACTAATAGCTCATATGTTGTTTCTAAAATTAATGAGAAATTGTGGCTTCTCTTTGCAAAATCTCAGCGTGCGTGAACTTCATCTCATATCGCGGTTGTTGATGTGGAAGTAGTATGCTCCGAGAGAATTGCGTTTTCTAAACACGTCTCGCAATTATGCGTTTTCTACACCTCTATCGTACTCATTTCACGAATAGCCCTCTCATCGAGTTTCAAAAGCTTTTCCAGAGTTTTCCGCGAAAATCTAACAGATGAACTGCATGAAAAGTCTGCTTGTTCCCGTGTTTGACGGAGGGTTCCTTTTTCTCTGTAAATTTTTCAACTCTGGTCGGAGCCAATGGACCGTATTTGATAATCAAATAGGTGAGATTGTATCGATATCGATCGGTTCAACACGTAAACATAGCCTCCAAAGTCAATTGAGTAATCGATGGGAACGAGTTTTCTCGTGATGCATTTTTTTATTTTTGTGAGTAGATAAAATGGCAATGAAAAGTGAAAATTGTCAGAAACGTTCTCATTTTCAGTTTTTCTAACGCAAATCCTAAAATTTTCGTTTGAGCTTATGTTCTATTGTTTTGAATCAAATCATACATCAAACCACTATCGAATACGCTCTATTTTACAATTCCTCGAGTGTATCAATCGGTCTGGAGTCGAAGAATCTACGGATTCGGATGTCCCTGTATTTTCCCTCCTTGTCCCCCCCCCCCCCCCCCCACCATCCTCATGAATTAAGTAGTGGGCTCTCCCCTTGTAAATCGACGTCATAACACGGGATTATAGTGTGAGGTTAAAGGCTCAGCCAATTAGAGGGATTATTATTGGCCAGTCCCCGCTCACGTTCAGTTTGGACGTTCACGTGCGAAGAGACGAGAAGAGAAAGAAGGTGAAAAACACGTTGCACGTGAAGGAATCAAAATCCCTGCACACGTGAGCATTTGCAAGTTGGCAACACTGTTTTTCCTCCATTTAAATCAACTGAAAATATCGATTTTAGGCGAGGCAAGCTCTCTCGCCAGGAATCGATTGTTTTGCACGCATTTAAATGGTGAAAAAACAGCATTGCCTACTTTCCAGAATCTCCACTGCACGTGAGTTTTTAACGTTCCCGCGCGCGCGCGTTTATAGTTCGTTTTCCGCCGGTTGATGATAGGATACCTTAAAAGAGGGAGTGTGGATACGAAAGGATACGTGCCCATTTCTGATTGATCCAACCATCCGGCTTCACGAGGCTCTCCAGGATCCAAAAACGTGGTGGATGTCATAAGTGGATGCCTTTGAAAGATTGAATGTGTTGTTTTACTTCCTTGGACCATTGTGTCTTTTTTTTCACATTGCCTCTTCAGACATTTTGACCTGCTTTTGAAAGAATTTTGTACCTTTTTCGAAAAATACATTTTTTAACCAAGACTTCTGCTATTACATTGCAAGGGCCAAAATATTGCCGGTAATCGGCAATTTTGCTGTTATTTTTTGTGGATTTTATGGGCTCACTTGAAGCCAAGTGTCCATGCCCTCTCTACATAGGAATTCTAGCCACACTGGAAAAAACACATTAGATCCAGAGTCTAGACTCTTGAAAACATTGACAAGAAAAAATACTCTTGATTCAATCGGATTTTTGCTTGAATCAAAACGAAATCCGCTTAAACTAAGAGGCTTCGTTCTTAATTCAAGCTAGATTCTGATTGAATCAAGAGTACTTTTTCTTGTCGAAGTTTTTAAGAGTCTGGACTCTAGATTCAATGTGTGTGTGTGTGTGTTTTTTTCCCCCAGTGCAGATCGAGGTCATTAAAGAGTGTAGGAAAATTTCAGTATTCGACCAGGGGTGCTGAAAAATGCAAAACTTGTAGAGAGATTACGCGTGCAATTGGGGAGCCTCCATGTGAACGGGTGAATCCCGTCAGATCCCTCCGAAATTTTCGTTTTGAGGTTATCTTAACGGTGTTTAAAAGTTTACTCTTCGGGAGCAATGATGTGATTTTTTCCTTCTTTTTTTTGTGCCCTCCGGGACTGATCACGAACTCTGATTGAAAACGGGGAGGCCAATCGAATATCAAGGAAAGTCATCGAACTTCCTGCACCCCTGTATTCAACCCGTTGGAATCATTGCGGCCGTCTTAGAATTAGGTATGAAAAATTGAAATTGACGCCAAGGCTCTCGAGGGGGTTGCCCAGCAACGAAGTGGACGTGATCCTGGTTAGCGTGATAGTAATTAACGGCTGATCTTTTTCCAATCAAAAGCGCGCAGACCGGAATTGCGCCTGCTATTCCGGGTGCACGCGAGGAGATATTTCGGGAAAAAGTGGTGGCGTTTTCCGCGGAAACCCTAGTGGAAGTCAGCCTTGTGCAGGTCCGTGCGGCGGAAGGCTAGGTCCGTGCAAGTCCCCGTCACCTCCCGTGAGCCCGTGCAGAGGGAAGCGAAACAAAGGCATAATTTCGGGAATCCCATCCTTCGCAGATGGCTGCACGAGGTGACGGGGACTTGCACGGACCTAGCCTTCCGCCGCACGGACCTGCACAAGGCTGACTTCCACTAGGGAAGCGACCCACGTAATGCGCCCTCCCGCGTAGCGATAAACGGCACATCAAAAATTAATTTTTTCGTGCACGCTCCAATGGTTCTTAGATTAGGTAAATAATCCTATCTATTGGGAAGGAAAAATTGAGATTAATCCTCTGTGCAGCTAGAGTGGCATCAGTCAGGGAAAATTGAGGAGAGTCATTGCGGGAAAACCTGGAGAAAAGCCAGGGGAAGCAAGAGAAAAATCTAAAAAGTCGAGGAAAAATTCCATTCATATAAATTGCGAAAAATTAAGGTTCATGTCATGTAATTTCGTCATCTTCCAGTCAAAGTATCACAAGCGCCATGCGACGTTTACAAATTTCCACCGCCATTTTGTTTTTTTACAGAGAAATCGTTCAACGAAGCTGTCTAAAAATTTCACTGAATTTTCTTTGCGCTCTCATCAAAATTCAGTGAAATTTTCGGAGAGCTTCGTCGAAAAATTTATCTTTAAAAAATAAAATGGCGGCAGAAATTTTGAAACGTCGCATGGCGTTTGTGATACCTTGGCCGGGAGACGACGATTTCAGCCTACTCGATAGTCGAATCGAGAAATCTAAAAACTGTTATCCTCTACGAGTCATGCATCTCGAAAGCAAAGGACCATTTTCCTCAAAATTGGACGTATTTATGCTAAAAGGAACTATGTGCATTGGGTTTGCGTGCAACATAGTTCCTTTTAGCATAAATACGTCCGATTCATCATCGACCGCACGAAGAAATATATCTCGAATGAGCTGATTTAGTCGTTCTTACGGGCAGTTTATTTTTTTTCCAGAAGAATCGTCACATGAAATTGTCTGAAATTTTGAGTAATTCATCTTTCTACCTAGGTACGAGAAAAAAACACCATACAATTGGACCGCGTTAAACAGAAAGGAACCAAGCCACATCAGCTATTGCCAAATTTAACCGGCTAATTTAATTTTTTACATAAAAACAGTTGTGCGGATTTTCGTGCAAATTTCAGTGAATTTTCTCCATAGTGCGAAGCAAATCCCTTAAAATTTCAAAGGGATCCGCACAAACGTTTTCTCGTAAAAAATTAAATTGCCCCGTTAAAATAGGCAATAGCCAATGTGGCTTGGTTCCTTTCTGTAAACGCGGTCCCAATTTTCTGACGAATTCCTCCGATGATTCACCCATGGAAAAATAAATTGTGAAAACTGAATGTGTGAAAATGAAATACCGAAGCAGCGCAGACGAGATGACAAATCGTCCAGCAATAATTTCAATGATCATGGAATTTCAAGCTAAAATTTCTATGGCCGCTCCTTGATCCAGAGGAAATGGAGACCCGGAAAAATCAGGGAGTCAGGAGCACCGAGGAAATATCAGAGAAACTTCATGAAGCTCTGAAGCATGAACTCATGAAGCGAAATCAGGAAAATCGACAAAAGAATCAGAGTCCCTCTTCTCAAAGGTTTATTAGCTGCTGGAGAGGGAGAAAATCTCTAATGAAAATGTTCAGAAATATTGAGAAAAAACAAAACCTGTGAAAAAACCCTTTCTCTCGTTTTTTTATAACTGATTATTCGACTGTAACGTTTGTTTGTAAATCCACGGACATTTCGACTGATTTGCAGAATCGGTGGCATCTGTCTTTGATTGGACGAAATGCTGCATGTTACACATCGAACGATTCAGTCGAATGATTTCGCAATGTTGCCAACTGTATGAGTATCACGGGACTGTTGTCGTAAGTTCTTCTCTCTGGTTGGCAGTTAAGAGTGGATAGTTTTACGAACTATGTAAATGATTTGAATCAGTAGAGAATGGCTTGAAATTAGAAGTGCTTCGATTTCAAAAGCTGAGAACATTATTTTTTGACGTCTTTGATGGTTTTGTTTCATTTGTTAGTAGAGCTCCTCCAGGTCAGCTACAAATGAATCATCATACGGTGTCGTATCTAAATTTCTCTGCCTTTTTCTTCGCATGGGCGGATGACGACTCTCGACAAATTAGTCGACTGCTTTGTAGAATGAGGCAGTTAATTAGCCATTTTGATTTTGCATTTCCAAGGTGTTCACTGGTCCGGCAATTCCGGAACGTTCGAATGAGTACTGATTTTTGTTTAAGGCGGCCGAAAGTACTAAGAAAGTACGGAAATTCGCCATAGAGGTCCGGAAATTTTTGCTTTTTGCGACTGGTGTTTTTTTAAAACAGCCTGGCAAATATGCAATCCGTCGCACAATGATTCTTAGTGGAGTTTTTCCCCGCCAGAATGTGAATATGAAGCCAGTTGGACTACATTTTGCAATTCAGAACTATAATTTCTGGCTCATCTGTAAAAACACGTATATGCATAGGGAAACTAATGGTACATACGCTGTTTCTTAACTGAGCCAGAAATTATAGTTCCGAATTGCAAAATACAGTCCAGTTGATCTTCAGGCAACGAATGAGCGGACGAATCTCGTGATTACATATCATTTCTGCGATTTGCGCGTGAATTTCGACAATTTGTGAATTTCGCCGCTTAAAGGTACCATAAAAGTAATGCATTTTCCTGCTTATGAGGTACTGAATTTTTTGGAACAATCCTGAATAAGCACTGTAATAGTACTCAATATTTGCCAGTTAATTTTAGTAGACACCATAGGTATGCGACACAAGAATCCCGACATGTAAATTTGGCAGTTTCGAAAATGCCTTCAATTGTGGCGTGATACCTCACGCATTCCGGAGAGTTCAAATAGTTGTATCGTTGCGCCGTGCGTAGCAATGCGATGGAAGATTGATATTGAAGTTGCCTCCACGCTGGCCTTGTCGGTTTTTCTTTGCTGCTATTGCAGTTTTGACCGCATAGTTAAAATGTGCTCAAGCTATAATTTTATTTAGCAAGCATGTAACTTTTATAGAAGAATTAAAAATGAAGCAAGCGGTAAGAAATATGATTAAATACCAGGAACTCAAATCAACAATCAACTCAAAGGTACCGAAAAAGTACTGAATTTTTTTAGGAAAGATAACGAAAAAGTACTGTTAAAGCACTTAATATTTGCAAGTTAATTTTAGTAGACACTATATGCGACACAAGATCCCGACATGTTTTGGCAGTTTCGAAAACGCTTCAATTGTGGCATGATACCCCACGCATTCCGGAGAGTTGATATAGTTGTATCGTTGCGCCGTAGCAATGCGATGGAAAATTAATTCGTCGGTTTTCCGTTGCCGCTGTCGGAGTTTTGACCGCAAAGTTCAAATGTGCTCAAGCTATGATTGTATTTAGCAAATGGATGAATTTTATAGAAGTCTTAGTAGACACCCTAATTTGGTCTCAATACGTAAATGGATGTGGCAGATATTCTGTAGCAATTTAAAAACCGTATAATCGTATTTTTTTTTGCGTGGGCACCTGACATTCAGTGTAAGATACATCCAGAAACGGGGGTGGCGGTATTTCACCCCAAGGCCCCAACCCCTAGTCTCAGCCCCCCGCAGAGAGATTGATAGGAGGAAAAGTTCACAAAAACTCAATACTGATGTTACACATCGACTACCCGAAGGAGCTTTTCCGTTAATGGAAATAAAGGTCGCAAATTGACTTTATTGCCTCCCTCTCTAATTAAATACTATGTATAGGTGGCACAAAAAGAAACGATTATTCACTCTCCTGGATCGTTTAGAAGCACCTCTGAACTGAAGCACCGTACCTGAATCTTGTCGGTCATAGTTCGGTCAACCTAAGGCAAGGAACTCAACTGAAAATCAAACATTCTGCACTAAATGTATTCGCAACCAAGCTTTTTGATAATGCAAGTCGGATTCGTTCCTAAATCCTCAACGTTGCCAGCAATTAATTAACACTAATTTAACAAAGCTGTGCTGCTACCGTCTGATAATGAGAAGTGCGCCGCTGTCTAAAAGATCCTGGAGAGAAATAACGTGCCCAAGCAGTAAACGCCTTCATTTTGGAGAGATACCGCCTAGTATGCCACTCACGCTGAAATAGTTGCATCTGGAATGTATTCACGAGCCAGCGACCGTCGGCATTATATCCACTCCGAAATTGGAGGACGGAGGAGAAATGAGACGACTTTCAGCTATCCTTCCGTAAGAAGTTAGCCTTTTCCAATCTGCTTAGATCAGAGAATTTTCTTTCCGAGTACATTTTACATTTGAAAAAATTACAAATACCGTCGAATAATCCATAAATAAATTCACAGCTCTGAAGCTCATCAAAGCAGGCACTGAAATTTTACCCGGAACTTTCTCACTATTAATTGAACTTTATTTTAATGCGTAGAAGCCTCTCTCAACCTGAGAGAAGCTCCTGTTAGCCACTAGAGCTGTCCGCCAAATACGAAAATATTTTCCTCATTCAACTCGCTTTTGTAAAGCCAGTAATAAGCTCAAAGAGCAATTTCTCATAAAGGAAAGCCTTGAAGTACAAGAATACTTTCGGGTGAAATTCGTACTTGATCGTTCGATTTTGGCGTTTGCAAACTTGAACACACTATTTAATTGAATTCGAGCTGATTAGTAGAACTTCAGAAAAAACTTTCGCGATAAAAATTTCCGGAGTCATGACCTTTTTAAAACGACCTTTTATTTTTGTTCGATGGAGGATCGTTATAGAATTTTAATGTGTTCACACAAGACTCTTATCTTTTTCGAAAGCTTTAGAAGGAATAAGGGCCTATCTAGATTACGTTGCTAGTAGTTGCAGCTGTAGTCAGAATCCCATAATGCAACGACGAGGACGCGGCTTAGGATATTGGGGCAGTTCAAGTATTACGAAACGCACCTGGGGGGGGGGGGGGGGGGGTTGAGCCAACGTAACGGTGCGGTTACCAGGGGGAGGGGTCAAACCCAGCGTTATTCAACAAATCCGAGCCGGGAGGGATAACCTCAAAAAAATGGTGCGAAAAATTGAAAATCCAGCCTTCCCGAATGAATCTTTTCGAAAGTGACCCGAGCCGTATTTCGGCAAAATATCTTTAAAAAAAAACACCCCGATTTTTTTTAAAAAGCTGTTTGCTCAGCGTTTTCTTGATTTTATGAAAGGGGGGAGGGGCCAGGCCAACGTTGCGTTTTTCAAAAGGGGGTTGGGGCTGCGTTACGGGTGCGTTACAAGGGGAAGGGAACAGGCGTCAAAAAATCGGATAAAGTGTGTGTTACGCAATACTTGAACGGCCCTATACGGGACCAAGGCTCCCTTGATAAAAGTGTGATGTAAGGCTAAAGGTGGAACAAGGGTGAGGATTTTGAACCCTTGGGCCCCTCCCTCCACCTGGCCGTACCATCATCCCTACATCCGAGTAGACTTGACACCTCCCCCGCGTTTTGTCGAACACCTTTAAAGCTCCCACCTCCTCCGCGCTTCGTCGAATACCTTAAAAGCTCCCACCTCCCTCTTCCGATGAATTTGATATAATTGCGTGGACAATCCCAAGAAAACCCGTTTTTGAGAAATGGGTATTAGACAGCTGCCCCCAGCTGCGCAAATTGTCTCGGGGAGCCACTAAACGCATAGAAATAGTAAAAAATTAATCTTTGAACTTTTGAAAAAGATCATATGTTGAACTTGCAGTTCCTTGCAAAATTTTTCTTGGGACCACTAAATTTTTCAAAAATTTTCCGGGGAACCCCCAGGACCCGTATTCGGGTGATGGAAGTCCCTCGAAACCCCCTTCGGAACTAACAGAGTCCCCCAGGTCCCTGTGCGTGACACCTTTCATCTCTGACACTGTATTTCAAGAAACTGTCTGGTAAAAATTGGCCAACATCTTTCTTAAGCCGATTCAATTTGTCCAAATTTTCCCGGGGAGGCCCCTTAAATCCCTTTTGGAGGTGTGGAAGTCCCTCTAAATCCCGAGCTAGTAGAGCCGCCTCCCCCCGACCCTCCTCGCTGGTGTGCCTAACTGCAGGGCCGGATTAAGGGGGTGGCTACATGGGCCGCGGCCCATGGCGGCAAATCTAGGGGGCGGCAAATCTTGTAATTTTTTTAAATGTAGGTATGAAAAAAAATCGGATTTATAAAAACAAAATACAAACGAGAAAAGGCTACAAAATCTCTCATTTCCTGAGAGTATAGTAATTTCTAATTTTGCCGTCTTTCAGTGATACAAGAGACAGCACCTTTATAGTCGAGTTAAGAGAGAAACCAAACACACAATTTGGCCTGGAACGGCGCGACTTAGGGAGAAATGATGACGAGGACTTGAGATGAAAAGGAGAAGTCCTCGGCGCGGCAATCGGCATGTAACACATATTAGCGCCTACAAGACTGCACGAATACTTCACGCATTGCATCAAACACAGTGCGGTTATCGTGGTCAGCGTGAAACGGATAGCGCCTACAAGAATGCATGAATACTTCACGCATTGCGCCAAATACAGTGCGGTCAGCGTGAAACGCATAGCGCCTACAAGACTGCGTGAATACTTCACGCATTGCGCCAAACACGGTGCGGTCGGCGGAGGAAGTTAAAATCATTAAACCAAATTTTGTGTTCGTTCTTTCATAATTTTTTCGTTCATTTCTTGTGAATGGAAGGCCTTGTCCATCAGAGATAGGTTTACGAAACTTGACTTTCGCGCAAAGTTCCGTGACCTTTTGCTAGTAGTGTTGACAGGGCTTTCCCAAAAAAATGTGTTCAACACGAGTAAACGCGTCTTATGCACCCCTCCCCCGCTGGCACGTTCATTTGATGGTTTTTATTGATGTTTCCAAACGAATGAGAAGGGGGCGGCAAAATACAGGCGGCCCATGGGCGGCAAGTAGGAAAATCCGGTCCTGCCTGACTATGCCTCCCAGATACCTTATTTTGGTCCTACTGCTGTTACCTGTAAGGATAAAATTGACGTATTTATGCTAATAAGAACTACGTGCAAGCGAAAAGATGAAGTGTGCTCGTGGAAACTGGATAAGAAACAACGTGGTCAGTAAATATAGTTCCTTTTGAGAAAATGGAAAAGGGAGATCTGACTTTAAATCTAAAGGAACTGAGCGCTAACTCGCGAGCCGTGGACTTATGACAAGAGCATTGTGGACAGGGGTCATGAGTTAAAGCGCCCCGACGACGTGCTCGTCACCGTTGTGCGTCTCGATCGTCGCCGGTGACGTCACTGGCGCTTTAAAACCCTCATTCATTCTTATGACCCGACCACTAACGAGCACACCCCATCTCTCTACTTGCACATACTGCCGTGCTACGGAAGAACGCCGTATAAACCTTCAGGCGTTGCCAAATTTCCTCTGATAAAACTACGAATTTCTTGGGGAAATTTTAAGTATTTTCCTTCCAATTTTTCAGACTATTTTGTTCGCAATTTAATCCTAAATATCAGAAAATTTCAAGGAAAAATATGCTACAATTTCGTCAAAAATGCATGTTTTATCCGGGGAAATTTGGCAACTCTCGAATGTACCTACGGCGTTCTTCCTTAGCACGGCTAGAGTACCTATATTGAGAGAGTATGGCCACTGGGCCCCATGGAGAGGCTTAGGACCCAAAAATGGCGGTGCTTTGTTTTGGTTTTTGTGGATGGGAGGGGGGTCATTGCCAACTTTAGACGGTTATCACCAACCGCACTTGCTGCCAACCTTACTACATCTAAGATAATTTATCTCAAAAATTGCACACGATTAGCCTTAAAAATATGTAAAGATGTCGCAATAGTGCATTTGAGTAAATTTCTCGTTACGATAAGTAAAGAAAACTACATTTTGAGTCATTTTGCATTACATTAATTTATGGCGTTCGCCATTTTTGGGTTCTAAGGGCTCCATTCAGCCTCAGATGGCTGAGCCAATCAGAGGTGGTAACTCCAGTGGCCATACTCTCTCAATATAGGTACTCTAGTTCCATTTGGCATAAATACGTGGAAATGCTCTGAATTCCAGTCGGGGCGGCAGCGCTGGGAGAGGAGGACCCCGACCCGGCTCGTCGCGGATTCGCGGATGGCGAGCGCGTCGCGGCGGGCGCGCGGGCGGGGGCGGGATTTCCGGCGACCGGGGCCGGGATCGCGTCGCGTCGCGTCGCGGCGCGGCGGGCGCGGCGTCGCCCGTCAGTCTGTGGAGTGGAGTGTCGCGGAGTGGCCGACCGAGACCGTGGACGCGCGATGCCGCCCCGGCCACGAGCACGAGCATGAGCCCGATCCCCGCCTCGCTCACAGTGACAGTGTCCTTCGCCCACAAGTTCTTCCTCAGC
This sequence comes from Bemisia tabaci, assembly GCF_918797505.1. Taxonomy (NCBI): domain Eukaryota; kingdom Metazoa; phylum Arthropoda; class Insecta; order Hemiptera; family Aleyrodidae; genus Bemisia; species Bemisia tabaci. The sequence goes on from NW_027311799.1 coordinate 20,923, forward strand.
TTCGTGTCCGTCGGCTGGCGCTCCAAGCTCGCCTTCCCGTCCATCCTCTACTATGGAACGATTTCCGTAAACCTGCCGCGCAACAGGGGTACCCACCTAGCGCGCTACCCCCCTCCCACTCCCAAGAGCAGCGCTGTGAGCGGTGATAATCCGCACTGTCCCCACTATTTTTAATGGTAGCATCTGATTGGTGTTCCTCTTTGAAATCGAACTGTGCGTTTTGATTGGTGATTCTTTGCAAAAATTTGAAAAATGCCGTTCCTCTGGTGTTCCTTTTCGGTCCGTGATAACTGGTGTGGTGATAACCTGAAAACTAACATATTCCCGCTCAACGCTCGCACCTCGTGTCGACTTCGTAAATTGTGACTTCACCTTTTAAGTTTTAAGCGTAAGTAAACTAGCCTTCACTTTTAAAGCGTAAGTTAACTTAACTTTCAATTCATATCAATCTCTGTACTTCTCAATCTGGGACTGAATCCGCAGTAAAACTGCATTTTATTGGCTGCCTAATGGGCCTGTTGCAAGGTACAGGGACTTGCGAAAGGAATTCACTGATTCAACTGGCAAATTTCACGAAAAGAACGATGGCGCTCCTGAAAAAGCTTGAAATGACCTCTCAAACTCAAAGAAAGCTGTTTTTGGAACTCACCCATTCGAAATGGTTACTTTCATGCGGTGCCGGATCCGGCACACTCGTTACGTTTCATCGCATGTCCAACGTCGTCTTTTCATCACCTACAATGTATTTTCCCTTAAGGAAATAGCAGCCGTTTTTCAATTGCAAATATCTAGTCAATCGATGATTTTTTCAACTAAATGGAATTCAAAAGTGGATTCCGAATTTTTAGCGAAAGAAAGGATGATAGCCCCTGCGCATGAGCCTAAAGAATCATTCTAAACCCAAAAATTAATGAAATTCCGAGAAATGAAATCGGAATAGTGTTTCGATAAAAACCTCCCATTTGATTCAGCCAACGAATCCTGTATCGAATGCGAGGTTTTTTTCGAAACACTATTCTGCTTTCATTTCTCGGAATGTTGCCGATTTTTGGGATTAGAATGATTCTTTAGGCTCATGCACAGGGGCTATCGTCCTTTCTTTGCTGCAAATTCACAATCTGCCAAGATTTTTGACCTTAAAGATGCGATATATCGCATGCCAGTTCGACCATGTCACTTGAGCCTAACGAATCACCTTAAACTGGACCGCTAGTCTAGGGGTATCAGTGCATTTAGACTGTTGAGCATTTGCTATGAAACAGCAAGAACTTCACAATGTGCAAGTATAAATGAGGGAAACCATAACATTTCGGTGATAGTGCCTTCAGTAGTGTTCATCCAAACTCATGGGCCTGCGTACTTTTGAGGTTTTACAGTTTTGAGCGTCTGGAATGGTTTATTCCCTCATTGATGAATTATGTCATAAACATTACTTGACTTTAGTCTTAACCTACTATGTTGGACCTGTAGAACCCCTAATTGGACCGCGTTAAACAGAAAGGAACCAAGCCACATCAGCTATTGCCGAATTTAACAGGGAAATTTGATTTTTTACAGGAGAACGTTTGCGCGGATTTCTTCGAAAATTTTAAGGAATTTGCTCTGTATTATGGAGAAAATTCACAGAAATTTGCACAAAAATCCGCTCTACCGTTTTCATGTGAAAAATTAAATTGCCCGACTAAATTTGGCAATAGCTGATGTGGCTTGGTTCCTTTCTGTTTAACTCGGTCCAATTTTTCTCTAGAAACTTCAGCTTTTGGGGGCTCATCATTTCCTCATAGACAGTTAAAATGTAGAAAGAATCATTTATTCATTCCGTATTGTGGTTTGGGTGATGCCATGCATGGAACAAGTTTACCAATCATTGACTGTTTCTAATCCTTTTTTTGTCCTAAATGTTCCTCCAAATTATCATATGATTATTTCTAAATTTGCTTATGTTTTGTTTGACCACAAATTCATTTTTAACTTCATAATGAAATTAATGTAATTATTTATTGCCCTCTAGGTGCTTGAACATCTTAAAGGCCAGTCTCCTGTTTTCTCTAATTAAACATGATCCATTGTCAGGTTCCTTAGTGTCTGACCTAACGAAAAGATTGCCATCGTTGCTGCACTGACGACGCATCTGAAGCTGACGTAATTTTAGAAAGAAAACCACAGGTGACGTTCACTTAACTTGTTATGTTATATGTAGAAGAAAAGCTATTAATAGGGAAGAACTTCCCATATCTAGAGACTCCTCATTCAAATCTCACCGACACATAGAAGCTTTCCTTTTTGGGGCCTCATCATTTCCGCATAGACAGTTAAAATGTAGAAAGAATCATTTGTTCATTCCGTATTGTGGTTTGGGTGATGCCATGCATGGAACAAATTTACCAATCATTAACTGTTTCTAATCCTTTTTTTGTCCTAAATGTTCCTCCTAATTATCATATGATTATTTCTAAATTTGCTTATGTTTTGTTTGACCACAAATTCATTTTTAACTTCATAATGAAATTAATGTAATTATTTATTGCCCTCTAGGTGCTTGAACATCTTAAAGGCCAGTCTCCTGTTTTCTCTAATAAAACATGATCCATTGTCAGGTTCCTTAGTGTCTGACCTAATGAAAAGATTGCCATCGTTGCTGCACTGACGACGCATCTGAAGCTGACGTAATTTTAGAAAGAAAACCACAGGTGACGTTCACTTAACTTGTTATGTTATATGTAGAAGAAAAGCTATTAATAGGGAAGAACTTCCCATATCTAGAGACTCCTCATTCAAATCTCACCGACACATAGAAGCTTTCACTTTTGGGGGCTCATCATTTCTGCATACACACTCAAAGGGTAACATTAGCCATTTACTTTTTCATTTTCTACTAAGCTGTGGGCGGTGCCATGCGAGGAACAAGTTTACCAAACGTTGCAAATCAGGCACCCAGTTTTGGACTGTATAAGCATCATTCCACGTGAAATCACCCAGCATTCAGAAAATTTATTGCTCGGCTGGCTCAGAAATTGTTGAAGGTATGAATACATATTCATTTACATTCAAAACGATCAAAAACATTTCATTTTAATTTTTCAACAAATCTTAAGCACCGCAGCGTTGCCATATGACTCCTTTATAAGGGGAAAAATGCTGTTAGCGGTAAAAACAATACCTCGCCAAGAAATTATGCTATTGGAGGAAACAAAAAAATGAATTTTAGCTCTTAGTATGGACTTTCAACACAATGCAACCCAATTTTTTTACCCTCTAATTATATGGTCCAAAGGCCTGAAAATTGGGCCGAAATTCGCAAAAATGACCAATTTAAGGCTGAGATTTGAAGCAGGAATAAATTATACGGAGTGAAAATTTTATTGAAAGTATTTATCTATCCTAAGGCAACTAAAGACCAAATATCAGCATACAGATATTTACCCTTCTTCTGTGAGAGTTGCTCCAAGATGGCCAACATTCAAATTTCACCCAAGTTCAGCTCGCTACAGCTCAAAAAGGGATCCTAGTACAAACCTGAAATTTGAGGAATTAAAAGGTTCTTAGGAAACCTACTTGAGGTGAAAATCCATTATAAAAAGTGAAGCTTCTCAATTGACAAGCTTCACTTTTCATAACACATGTCAAAGTAAAGGCGTTTCAAATGCAATAATGCCCAATTTTCTGATCATTCTTTATGGAAATAATTATAAAACTCCTTTCTTTGGCAAAGACTTAATGAGTTTTGATATAAAGAAGGGAAATTGAAAGGGTAATGTTAAGTGATGAAATTTCAGTAAAACGTCAGCTTCTACAGCAATTACAGAAATGATTTATACGGAATGAAATTTTTACTGTAAGTAGGTTTCCTAAGGACCTTTTAATTCCTACAATTTCAGGTTTATACTAGGATCACCTTTTGAGCTGTAGCGAGCTGAACTTGGGTGAAATTTGAATGTTGGCCATCTTGGAGCAACTCTCACAGAAGAAGGGTAAATATCTGTATGCTGATATTTGGTCTTTAGTTGCCTTAGGATAGATATATACTTTCAATAAAATTTTCACTCCGTATAATTTATTCTTGCTTCAAATCTCAGCCTTAAATTGGTCATTTTTGTGAATTTCGGCCCAATTTTCAAGCCTTTTAACCATAACATTAGAGGGTAAAAAAATTGGGTTGCATTGTGTTGAAAGTCCATACAAAGAGCTAAAATTCCTCTTTTTGTTTCCTCCAATAGCATAATTTCTTGGCGAGGTATTGTTTTTACCGCTAAAAGCATTTTTCCCCTTATATAGGAGTCATATGGCAACGCTGCGGTGCTTAAAATTTGTTGAAAAATTAAAATAAAATATGTTTGATCGTTTTGAATGTAAATGATTATGTATTCATACCTTCAACAATTTCTGAGCCAGCCGAGCAATAAATTTTCTGAATGCTGGGTGATTTCACGTGGAATGATGCTTATACAGTCCAAAAATGGGTGCTTGATTTGCAAACCCTTTCAATTTAGCCATAAGTACTCTCAGTATGCATTGAGTAGTTTATATAACCAACCAAATTAGCAAAGATTTTCTATCGTTTCGAAGATAAATGAACCATGGTCTGAGTTAGGTAACGAGAAAAACATTGATATTGAGAATTTCAACGCAACTCGAGTTTTCTAAAGTCAAGATACCATTGCATGCCTTCACAAACGGCTTCAGTTAGTTGAACCACATAAAAAAGATGCAACATTGGATGATCTTTGAAAGAGGATCAGTAAATTTTAACTGTCCGACCGACCCTTTTATCCGTTCTGATGGTGAATAGTCAAAAAGTTTGATTTTTCCACCTTTCTCGAGGCATTTTGAGTAAATATTGACATTTGAACCCACAAAACGGCAGATAGCCATCAATTTTATTTCCTAGCCTTTTAAATTATACTTAAAGGATCATTTTTTCATAAAAAATAATTTCGATATCCCCCGCTCTCATTTTACTGAACCCACTTTTTACTGCAAAAATGAAGCGTAAAAAATATATATTTGACCGGTGCTCCACTCACTCATGGGTTCGGTCCACAACACAATTTTTAGCCAGATATCCTTATAACTCAAATTTTTACGGAGATTTTTCAAAGGACAGGCACAGCTGTTTTAGTGATTCCAGAAATGCAGTTTTTCAGAAATCATCAAAACTTTGATAATTTCTTTCTCAAGACGTACTGGGTATTTTGGGCTAAAAATTTGGACTTTCTCTTACTTTGACCTAAAGAACAAGTAAAAAAAAATCGTGCAAAACCGAGACGGTCTGTGAACTGGTCCGGTTGATTTGGCATGGAATGACCCGTACAGTTTTTTTTACGATACGATCATGAGGCTGATGGTTTCAATGTGGATAGTAGCGAACGCCGCTTTGTTCAGAGGCCCAAACTAGTGGTTGGCGCTTGCAAACCGAAAGTAAACAACTGTCAACTTAGCTGACGACACCTCTAGGGTGTTTAAAACGTTTTGCACACCTCTGATTTGTCAGCAAACGGAAGCCCCTATCGATTAATCAATAATCAATCATGGTTTTTATTTTCTTCAACAGTTTTTCTCCTATTAATATTACTTTTTCTCTTGTTCACAGAAACCAAGAAAAACCTGAAAGAAAGAAAAAGATTCCCAAGTATTTAAGAAACCAACCCAAGAGATGGTACAGTACTTATTCATTAAATTTTTTCTCCTTCTTTAAACTGTTTTTGCAGTCTCCCTTGTATTTTAAATCATGGAACAAAGAAGGCCTATCTAAGCACCTCTTCCTTTCTTTAACAGGAAAATGCATAATTACTGTACGACCAAGCTGTATGTCACTTTTTATGATTATCTTCATATTATCATACAAATCCACAATTCATCCATCTCCTGCTGTTCAGTTCTCTCTAGCGTATGGCAAATTTGACTCTTATTCCACTCGCATGCTATCATGTGCAGTCTTTCAAATGAACAGTGTTGCCAGAGCAAATAAACAGTAGAGACACTGTCATGGTAATGGTGACCACCTTTGAAAATTATTTAAGGCTACACCCTCTTTGGTCTGCGCAGGAAGGATGAAAAGTTTTCTTTTCTAAATGTTCTTGGCTACTGTTTTTTTTCATCACATAGGACTATTTAAGACGGTCCATTATTCGGATTTGTCCATTTTGAGAAATGATTCGTGCTCTTGGAGGGGGGAAGGAGGGTCCAACTTTAAGCACACAAAGTAACATAAGAATTCACAACTTTTAATTGCAACCAAATTATTCGGTAGAATGAATGCTCCTGATTGCCAGACATACAATTTTTTTTTTTTTTTTTTTTGTAAAATTCCTTCTACCTACATTTCAATTTTCCCTGGATTTACTTCCATTATTTCAACTCACGTGAGGTAGGGGTGCACAAAATGCTCAATCACGCGCTTGCCCAAGCACAAGAAAACCAAGTGGAAAGTTACACGCAATAAAACATAATAAAAACGTCATTACTTTTGAAATTTGCCTAGAATTTCCCAATAAGCAGATGAGAAAAACATGAAGAGCCGGCAGGTTGGTGCATGAAAAGGTGGAAGCTTGTAAGATTCTGCACCTTTGATGTGAGATGTTTGTTTTGCGTTTCCTAGTAATTCTCACCTAATTTGGAGGCCATCCACAAATTACACAAGGCACCTAAGGGAAGGAAGTCCACCTCTGACCGAAATGAGGCAAAACGCCTGCTGGAAAAGAGACAATAATTAAATTCGAAAGGCTACTTTCAAACCCAGCCTCCTGTTGGAATTCCTCCTGACTTCCTCCAAAAATCCATCTCATGTTACTCTCCTGCCAAATGCCTTCCTAATTGGAGAAGAGCCTATTCTTATGCACTCATCAGCTACAATCAATTGAGTTTTCTTTAACGAGGGAATAAGTGCTGATTATTCCTTAATTCTGTATCCAAAAGGAATAATTAATCTGAAGAACTCAACTACTGCAAACGTGACAAGTACTTATTAACTGATTTGCAACCTTCCTCTCGTTTTGCCAGCCGGTATTTCGATCATTGGTGGAAAAAGAGCCAATTCCTTCAGTAATTTTTCTTCATCTCTCATACTACGTAATTTGATTTCATTTTCATCTAAAACTAGAGTTGGGCCGAAATGGAATTTTCGCGTCACCGGATCCGGATATCGGATAATTCAAAAAAGTATCCGGCCGGATCCGGATAGTGCTTTTTCGCGCGAAAAATGTCGCGATTTTTGAGGTTAAGTTTACTCGACTCACGATCGGTCGTAGCTAACAAAATTCGGGCCTTGAATTTCTTTCCTTATTTCTAGTGTCACAATTGCAATAGTACAAAAATCATGGTTGACAAATAATATGTGTCATAAATATAGCAAGGCAGTTTCTAGCTTTTCGCAGCTTTTCTCAGTCAGCGTGAGAGATAAGTGAATAAGAAAATGAAAAACTACTCCTGTTAACTAAATGTGTTTCATTCATCATTCAGAAAAATTGTTATGCGCTTGGATACTCCAGCTTTTCCATTTGACTACTTCTAATCTCAATTTTCAATTTAAACAAAAAAAAAAAACAAAAAAAATGAAATTGCTATTCAGTATCTTTGAAAAATATTTTTCAGTTTACTATTTCTACATTCGATTCTTTAATAATAAACTGTCATTTTATGCAGTTTAGCGTTATCAAATTTCTACTTTTGAAAAATCTGCTGCTTAGACTTCACCCATTCTTACAAATTGTAAACTTGAAATTTAAAAAAATTAAAATACATGTGCCTACTTTTAATTTTTTCATTTTAATTCAGATAGATTGCTTAATTTGCCACTTTAAAATAGTAAAAATAATGAAAGGGAAACTGTAATATGTAATAAAAACAAACAATGCACTAAAACTCTAGAAATGGTGGCATGAATTGCAAAACAGACTGAATATAATTAAAATTGTTCAAGACTTAGCAGCATGTAATTCATGTTGAAAGAAAAAAAAACGAACAGAGCTGTATTGAAGGAGAAGAAAAAAAAGTCAAAAGTTTCAGGAAAAAATACAGAAAATTGTATTGATAGGGCAGAAAAAAGAAAGAATATCACCAAAAATTTATCTAAATTTTCAGGGCCAAAAAAGCACTATTCGGCGGGTCCAAAAACCGGATAGCGCGATTATCCGGCCGGATCCGGATACTCGCGAAAATCGTATCCGGCCGGATAATCCGGCAATCCGGATAATCGCCGGATACCCGGCCCAACTCTATCTAAAACGCAAGTATAAAATTAATACTCCTACTTTGGTTGTTAATGTCATCTTATTTTGTAATTTTCCAGGATTCTACTCCGGCCCTAAGTGAACAAGTAAGAGAAGAAATCCAAAACGCGGTCCGCAGTGCTATGCTTGAGCTCAGGCAGAATCAGTTGACCGAGAGTAGTGGAGCAGACGTCGCCGTCCTGCACCGCCATCCATATATTCCGCCTCGGCCTTCTGAAAGATTCAATGAATCACAAAGTGTGCCACCTCTCACAGCTCATAATTGGCATGGTCAATCCTGCAGCTACGCTGTCAGCGGTCCTTCCTTTCCTATTCAAAATCAGGAGCTTGCAAGAAATACAAATCCTTACAGCCGTACAGGAATTGTACAATCCCTAGGAGCCAGACAGGCAGCACCCGGTCTAGCAAACGGTCCTAGACTCTTTCCTTCCACCAACATAACCGCCACAGTTGGTACTTTTAATCGAAAACGATTAAAAATAGATACGAAAGAGAAACCTTTTTTTAGAAAAATGTTTCTTCTGGACAAAGCATCAGCCACCGAACTCTCGGCAGAAGATAGAGAAAGATTAGAGAGCACTGGGTTTGTCCTTGACCATCGGAAACTCGACCGAGGCTGGTCAAACCAGGCTCTGAAAGACAAAACATACGAATTCTTCAAGGGTGTTCTGCCCGCAACTATTAAAATCATGTTCGTCAGATTTAATGGAAAGTCATTCAAGCCATTCAATCTCAATGAAGATGAAATTGATGGAGCCTTTTTAAGTGCAAATACGAAAAACATTGTTTACATCAGACCAATGCAAAACATCATAGAAAATGAAAAACAAACCTTCTCCTATATTGATGATGAAGGTCGAACACAATTCTACACAATTCCTCAAGATGAATTGCCTCCACATGATTCTCCAGATTCTCCAACCTTCCTGGAAATCAATAATGATGACGACTTCCTCACGGAGACTACATCGCACCAAATCCTCTCTTCTGATGAAGATGTCTTCGTGCAGAAAGCACCAAGACGTAGTTTTAAAAAAAGCATTAAAAAAGAACAGAGCCAACTCAATCTCACGTCTCCAGCTGCTTTCATGAAGCATTTTGAGCCGCTTTTAAAGAAGCGTAGATTGACAATCAACAGGGAAACCATCTCAGAACAATTGTATTCTCTATCTAGAGAGCCTTCCTTCTCTGTTCTAATTGATTTGAAAGTGACATTCGCAGGTGAAGCAGGAACTGATTGCGGCGCTCTGAAGAGAGATTGCCTCAGACTGTTACTTAACAAATTGAAAAACGATACATCCCTTTTTGAAGGAGCCGACTATGCCAAACTCCTGGTCTTAGATATGCAGAATTTGGCCGATGAAAAGTACAAATTCGTAGGGCAAGTGCTACAATTAGCCATTCTGAATAAGGTAGCATGCCCGGAGTTCTTCAGCCCCATCTTGTACCAAATGCTATCCGAGAAACAGCCGAACCTTGCTTATGACATCAATAATGTGGAGAATGGTGCCATAAAGCATGCACTTCAGGAACTTGAAGAGAGAGAAAGTGTCTTTGCCTGCAATGAAGTCATCCGTGAGCACCCCTGCATTCAGTGGGCAGGCGTCAAACTTTGTGTTGAGTCAGCCACTTTCAACGAGGACAAAATTAGCATTCTTACAGGTAGCTTTTCACTTGTTACTTCTGTTTCTAAATCGTAGTTATTCAAAAATAGAGGTGAGCACACCTAGTGAATGTATCACTTGAAGTGCATCTCTCTAATTTGTGTCTGTTGTTTATCTCTCTAATTTGTGTCTAAACTTTGTGGAGCAGCAACTACGAACAAGGTACTGTACGAACTGTTAGATCACAACTAAGCAACCGTTAAGCAGGGAACGATTTTCTAAGGCATCAGATTCTAGTATTGACTGCTAGCTTTTCTTTATCTAAGAAGTAAAGAGATAGGTATGCACAGCTTCAAATTAAAAACCCATCATCATATGTAGTTAGTTTTCCACGTGGGCTTGAACTGTTGCTATAAGTAGCTAAAATATCAGAACTGTCGAATGAAATGCTACCCACAGAAGATTCTTCCAATCATTTTGATGCAAACTAGTCTGCAACTCAAGGATTCCATCAAAGTTTTGCATTAGTCGGATGTTTTTCAAACTGCTGGAGGTAGAAACTCAAAATTTTCAGTACGTACAGCCCTTAAAAATCTTGGTTGAGGACATAAAAATTCTGAGGGCCCTCAGCCCCCTACATTATATCAAAAAGCTGTGAGTTAACTCTCACAAAAGCTTTATAGAGTCTGCATTACTGTTTTGTTTTCTTTTAAAGTAACTAAGCTTCTTCTTATGAAAATTGCCGTGTAATATCCTCTGTACTCAGCGAAAAGATCATTTGAAATTTTAGAATTTTTTTTTCTTCAAAAACTTGGACTTGATTGCACTTTACAGGATAATCCCCCATCAGAGCATGGGGACTTCCCAAGAGAGACCTAAAGTATTTACTTAGCCAAGCTCATTTGAAACTGAGTGTACTCTTCCCTCAAATATGAGGAAGTCCTTTGAAAATCGATATTTTTTTGGGATCTTGTGAATGTAGTGAAGACCATGTTTGTTGAAGACTGGCAAAGAAGACACTTGAAGAGAACTTAATAACTGTTGGTCCTCTTTACAAAACCTTCTCATTTTTTAAGGGAAACTTATGTTCTTATTTGATTATCCCTGTATAGATTGATACTTTTGGACAATCCTAGGATGTCCTTTTACTCTCTAGATAAATTTTCGTTCCTTAATAGCAATTCCCAGTTACTCAATGAAAACTGACAATGGGAAGTTCCAAAATTTTGTAATTTTGGGGCACCCATTACTCCCTTAAAACCAATTAGACAGTGGCACCTGCCATCTTTACCGGAATGGTTTTTAAAACTTGGCCTCAATCGGCCTTTTTTTTCAGAGATACTATCTCCATAAAAATTTAGCTTTTTCAAGGTGGTTTCGACAAAAGTTCTTGAGTTTTTACAATGTTCTTTTCAATGATGTATCACAAATGGCAGGCTATCATACACACACAAAGGAGAAAAATAAGTTGAAGGGAAAGTGGGAAATGTATTTCTTCTATTTTTTAGCAAAAAAACTCTCGAAGTTTCAAGTTCCTAGGTCCAATAATCCGGAAAATATTCAGGTATCTTAGGGACCACCTGATTCCTGTCTTTCTCACATTGGCCATCATTTTGATTTGTTTTTTATTCAGTTTTACTAATTTTCTATACATTCTCTTCCATAGTCTGCCCTATTTCCCATGTGTGAGTATATATGGATTTATTTTTTACAGGAGTCTACAATTATTATATGTACGAGAGAATCAGAGGCCCGCTGTACCAGCTGATGTCAGGGCTAAATCAAGAAACGAACCTCCTGGACCATATCCAAAAAGCACCGGATGCTTTTTACCCGCTCTTTTGCAGGTCCAAGGAGCCGCAAAAATTAGATGCCCAAAAATTTTACAATTTATTTAGTACTTATGCTTCTACACCTCAAGAAGAGAGAGTGTTGGCAAATTGGCAATGTTTTCTACAAGAAGTTGAAGGTTAGTGAATTAATTTAAAGCACATCAACTAATTTAGTGAATAACAGCCCGATTCAATAGTGGTTAATTAACGTTGATATAGTTCATAACAAGCTGCCATAGGGGCGTACTCTATGGTCGCGAAAAACAATTGATGGAATCATTTGTCTCTAAACTTAGAACACACCTCGGTGTTGCTAAGACGAGTTGAGAAAAAGTTATAAAAAGGCCAAAAAATTCCCTTGGACACCCACAAAGGTAGAAGGTTGTTTCTCCTGTTAGCAATGCGTGGGAGAAACGAGGTTGTTCTCATGTTCCTTGCTGAACAGGTTGAACCGTTTCGCCTATCCAGCAGCATCAATATACATGTTGCCTCAATTTCAAACTTCCAAATTGCATGCAACTTGTGTCATTAAAGTTATTCTCAAAGCCATGGACCAAGTATAGACAAGGTGATGGAAAAAGTAACAGACGAAGGTATAGACAAAGTGATGGACATAGATGTAGACGAAGTTCTACACAAATCCATGAACTAACTTACACACGAGCCTATAGACACCAGTGACTTGATGAAGTTCTAGACCGAGTATGAGGCAAGTTGTACACTGAGGTGTACATGAAGCGATGGGCAAAGCTATAAGCAAAGTTCTGCAGAAAATTAGAGACCAAGCGATAGACAAAGGTATATTTTGTCTATTTTATGTACCTCGGTCCTTTTTTCGTTATCTTTCTTTTATTGTCTGCTTCATTCCAGTCAGAATGAAGCGCGGTTTAGAGCAAGTCTGTCGCAAACAAGCAGGGAGCAATTATAAAGCTACCGTACTCATATCGTCACCTTCCAGGCAAAGTATCACAAGCGCCATGCGACATTTAAAAATTTCCGCCGCCATTTTATTTTTTTACAGAGAAATTGTTCAACGAAGCTGTCCGAAAATCTCACTGAATTTTCTTCGTGCTGCCGATAAAATTTAGTGAAATTTTAAAACAGATTCAACCAACGGTCTCTCGGTAAAAAAATTAAATGGCGGCGAAAAATTTTTAAACGTCGCATGGCGCTTGTGATACTTTGCCTGGTAGGTGACGATATGTAATCAACACTTTCCCAAAAAACTGTCAAAGCCAGTATCAAGATATCGACATGAACCTATGTGGTTATACTTTTGGAAATATCAATGAGCCATGTAACGGGAAAAAGGGACTTGCACATAAGTCCCCTTCTTTGGCAAGGTATTCAACTATTCATGGAAGTTGCAGGATAAGTGATTTTTCAAGCCCAATTCATATCCATGCTTTACAGGAAAATGCCCCTAAATGTTGGAATGAAGAATCTCTAATGTAGCATCTGCAACTTGCTCATTTTTGGCGAATCTGTGATATTTTATATAATTAATCTCTGAATTGCAGTTAATAGATTTGTTTCATTTATTTTTCCAGATAATAAATCGCCTGTTAACTTTGCAGACATTCTCATTTTTGCCACTGCTGACGAAAAAATTCCCAGTCTCGGTTATTTGTCAGATAGACCAAAACCACGTATAAGCTTCATTGAAGGTGTGAACCCAACAGCATCAGCATGCTTCAATCACTTACGTCTCCCACTGGATAATTTTACTTATGAGTCCTTCAAAGAAAACCTCCAGGTAGCTTTTTTGAAGTGTTCCCGGTTTGACCGTTCATGAAGAGAGTGAACCTTTAAGATGCCTTTCTTAAGAATACAGCTGTGCTAACACTTTGTGCCTTTTTCCTCGGTCCCTAGACTTTTCGAGCTTTTATTGTATTTTGTGGCCTTTTCAATAGCCTATTTTTTATAACCTTCTTTGTCATTTTGCTTGGCAATATATCTCTTTTGGCATTCCACTAGTATCTACCTTATGATAGGTTGTATGTTTTCCTCTTAAGTCATTACTTAATGAGTTGACTACTCAGTACTCATTTTATGTTACCTTTTTTTACTCCTACGTTTTAAGTAACCTTTTTTGTGTCACTTTGTATTACAGTTCTATGTGTTCCTCTTGAGTCATTTCTTAATAAGTTGACTACTCAGTGTCTTTTGTTACCTTTCAGGTAACCTTTTTACGTCATTTTGTATTAATTTAGGCACAGACGTTCTCTTGTGGGATAGACAGGCCGTTATTTATTCTTTTTGTACTCCTACGTTTTAAGTAACCTTTTTTTTGTCACTTTGTATTACAGTCCTATGTGTTCCTCTTGAGTCATTTCTTAATAAGTTGACTACTCAGTGTCTTTTGTTACCTGTCAGGTAACCTTTTTTACGTCATTTTGTATTAATTCGGCACAGATGTTCTCTTGTGGGATAGACAGGCCGTTATTTATTCTTTTTGTACTCCTACGTTTTAAGTAACCTTTTTTGTGTCACTTTGTATTACAGTTCTATGTGTTCCTCTTGAGTCATTTCTTAATAAGTTGACTACTCAGGGTCTTATGTTACCTTTTTTTATTCCTTGTAACTCTAAGGTAACCTTTCTTATGTCATTTTGTATTGATTCGGCTCAGGCGTTCTCTTGGGGGATAAACTGGCCGTTATTTTTCTTTCTGTGATTTGAAAACTCGCCCACCAAGGGATGGTATTTGCCAGTATTCTTTATAAATTTATTTTTATGTTTGTCTTGGTTTTTTTGGATGGAACCAGTCTAATGCTGGGCATTTTTTTCTTTTTTCCTACCTTTTAAAAGGTCTGTAAAAAACATGTCCAACAGCTAAGCTGATAGCAGCTTAATAGCAGCTGGCTAGGTCTTATGTTACCTTTTTTTATTCCTTGTAACTCTAAGGTAACCTTTCTTACGTCATTTTGTATTGATTCGGCACAGGCGTTCTCTTGGGGATAAACTGGCCGTTATTTTTCTTTCTGTGATTTGAAAACTCGCCCTCCAAGGGATGGTATTTGCCAGTATTCTTTATAAATTTATTTTTATGTTTGTCTTGGTTTTTTTGGATGGAACCAGTCTAATGCTGGGCATTTTTTTCTTTTTTCCTACCTTTTAAAAGGTCTGTAAAAAACATGTCCAACAGCTAAGCTGATAGCAGCTTAATAGCAGCTGGCTAGGTCTTATGTTACCTTTTTTTATTCCTTGTAACTCTAAGGTAACCTTTCTTACGTCATTTTGTATTGATTCGGCACAGGCGTTCTCTTGGGGGATAAACTGGCCGTTATTTTTCTTTCTGTGATTTGAAAACTCGCCCTCCAAGGGATGGTATTTGCCAGTATTCTTTATAAATTTATTTTTATGTTTGTCTTGGTTTTTTTGGATGGAACCAGTCTAATGCTGGGCATTTTTTTCTTTTTTCCTACCTTTTAAAAGGTCTGTAAAAAACATGTCCAACAGCTAAGCTGATAGCAGCTTAATAGCAGCTGGCTAGGTCTTATGTTACCTTTTTTTATTCCTTGTAACTCTAAGGTAACCTTTCTTACGTCATTTTGTATTGATTCGGCACAGGCGTTCTCTTGGGGGATAAACTGGCCGTTATTTTTCTTTCTGTGATTTGAAAAATCGCCCACCAAGGGATGGTATTTGCCAGTATTTATAAATTTATTTTTATGTTTGTCTTGGTTTTTTGGATGGGAACAGTCTAATGCTGGGCATTTATTTCTTTTTCACTACCTTTTAAAAGGTCTGTAAAAATTTGTCTAACAGGCTAACCCAAATTTCTAATTTTTTGTTTGATTTATTTTTCCCTTACCAAAATGGGGTATTTGACAATATAACCACTAAGAATTTTCTTTCTCCAGTTTTTTTTATAATTACTTGTTTGATGGTAGCCAATTTTGGGTTCTCTCTGTCGATTTGCTTTAAAATGTATGGTGTTACCTATGTTTGGTTGAATTCCATAGTTCACCCCTTATCTGTTCTTACTGTTGGAAGTAAGTTTGTTTCATGCCAAAAGAGGTTCAAGCAAAATCAGCCAGATCTTTTCGTGGCTTGGGTGTCGTAGAATTTTTAGCATATTTTAAGTTAACTGGTCACTTACTTTCATGGACCTACACGCGGCTGCTTTCCGAATAACACAGATTCAGTGGGTTATTTTGTAACTTTTTTATTCATGTCTTCATTTCAAACCTAAGTGAAACAGGTCATTGTGAACAATTATGAAATATTCACTGTATCAAAACAGGTTACTTTGCATTATATTTTCATCAAAAAATAAAATAAATTTATTTGTTTCATTCACTCCCAAGTCTTTTTCTGTTCAGTCTCATGTCCGTTAAGTCATTGAAGTTCCCAGGATAAGTCTTATCTATCTCTCACTGGGCGTCAGGACACTTAAGATTATCTATCAATGGTGATGTGAAGGTTTTCTGTGTAAACTTTTAACTTTTTTTATGGTGGAAAGAATAGTAATTGATAAGATTTGTTCAATGCATAACTTAGGTATTCAAGTTTAGAACCTAAATAAGTAGTTTAAGTAACTCTACATTTAGTAATAATTAAAATTACGTTAATTAGTTTGTTATTTTTAATAATTTTAGTAATAATTTCAATCGCCTTTTTAGTCGTGCGGCGAAGCCGTATAGACTCTAGGTTTTGCCGGAGGCTAAAAAGTGTTCACACTTTTAGGCTAAGTCCAAGAGGAGAATTGTCGAAGAATAAATCAACATCTGAGAACTCATCGGTGTATTTGGCTCATTCGACATGTTACTTGTGCGATGATTTTGCAATTTGATTGTTGACTGTATGAACGTCTGCGAGGAACCCAGGCCAAGTTCATCAGATTTCTGATAATTTAGCCATGGTTTGGTAGCGTTTAGCAATCAACCGTGACCATAATGTAAAGAACCCACACAGGTGCCTTTCGGCGGAATGTCGCCCTATGGCATTCTTTATCATCAAGTCACTGTTTAACATCTACTGTTAATTAGCGTTTAGCAACCAAGTATAGGCAAAATTTTCAGAACTTATACCTAATTGCAAATTCCTTGCACAAGTAACATTTTCAATGGGCCAGGGTAATTGCAAGAGGAGGATTATTGAGGAACCCAGTAACACCTGCGGTAATCTTATCGGTGTATTTTGGCCCATTCGACATGTTATTTTTGCGAGGAATTTGCAATTTGATTGTTGATTCCTGTATAAACGTTCGCGAGGAACACACGCCAAGTTCATGACGTTTCTGATCACTTTGCCATGGTTTGGTAGCGTTTAGCAATCAACTGTGACTATAATGTAAAGAACCCACACAGGTGCCTTTCGGCGGAATGTCGCCCTATGGCATCCTTTATCATCAAGTCACTGTTGAACATTTACTGTTAAGTAGCGTTTAGCAACCAAGTATAGCCAAAATTTCCAGAACTCATACCTCAGATGTTCAAAGAGTGTTAACATGTGTCGCCAAATGGAATTTCTGATCATTTAGCCATGGTTTGGTAGCGTTTAGCAATCAACTGTGACCATAATGTAAAGAACCCACACGGGTACCTTTCGGTGGAATGTCGCCCTATGGCATTCTTTATCATCAAGTCACTGTTGAACATTTACTGTTAAGTAGCGTTTAGCAACCAAGCATAGCCAAAATTTGCAGAACTCATACCTCAGATGTTCAAAGAGTGTTAACCTGTGTCGCCAAATGGAATTTCTGATCATTTAGCCATGGTTTGGTAGCGTTTAGCAATCAACTGTGACCATAATGTAAAGAACCCACACGGGTACCTTTCGGTGGAATGTCGCCCTATGGCATTCTTTATCATCAAGTCACTGTTGAACATTTACTGTTAAGTAGCGTTTAGCAACCAAGTATAGCCAAAATTTCCAGAACTCATACCTCAGATGTTCAAAGAGTGTTAACATGTGTCGCCAAATGGAATTTCTGATCATTTAGCCATGGTTTGGTAGCGTTTAGCAATCAACTGTGACCATAATGTAAAGAACCCACACGGGTACCTTTCGGTGGAATGTCGCCCTATGGCATTCTTTATCATCGAGTCACAGTTTAATAGCGTAAATAAGCAACCAACGGTGGCCAAAATGTCAAGACTCCAAACTGGTGCTTTTTGGCTGAATTTCGCCCAATAGGATCTTTGATGATTTATCAGTAATGGTTGATGTTTATGTTGATTAATTGTTACTGTCTGAAAGTGAATCCTGTGGGAGAATACTATAGGGTTGCTTCAAACAAGTTTTAGAATTTTTTTCCTTAGCGCTAATGGACCCTAAGGGACAACTTCAATTCATCGAACTAAAAGTTTTCAATGTTCATAACCATTTTTTAACTGTCAGAACTCTCTAGACCACATTTTATTCATGATGAATTTAAAGAATATCGCTGTCAAAAGTTGAGTTCTCCTTCAATTTAGCATTTTTTGTCATTACCTTAAAGACCATACGGAAAGTGCTAAATCTACGGAAAACTCAACTTTTCACAGCAATATTCTTCAAATTTATCATGAATATAATGTCGTCTAGTGAGTTCTGACATTTAAAAATGGGTATGAACATTTAAGGCTTTATTTTCCTTGAATTTAAGTGGTTTTTCAGGGTCTACGGTAAGAAAAAAAAGTCTAAAACACGTTGAAAGTTACTTGAACCTACCCTATAATGTTGAGTTATGACTTCAACTTTCATGAACCCTAACTTGTGCCTTTCAGCTATCATTTACCCATTGTTTGCTACCCCTAACCTATCATCTGATTAAAACGAACAGAAGTCATGTTGGTTTTTTTTTGGTCCAATTTCGTCATATGGCATTCTTATCATACAGGGTTACCGAAAAGTTCTTGACCCTTCCTATAACTTTTGAACGAATTGAGCTAAGGAAATGAAACTTTCGGAATCTTCGTATCTCAAAGGGGCCCATTTCGAGGGGGTCGAAATTTTGGGGCCCCCCAATTTTTTTTTTTTTTCAAATAGCAACCCCTATCTTGTGATACCTCGTTCGAAAGAGCATAAATAACTAAGAATTTTGGCGCAAACCGCAGATCAATATCTAAATTTTTGACCGAGTTATGTTACGTCAAAGGTCAAATTTGATCCATTTTCAAAAAATCATAACTTTGGTTCAAATTATCGTATAGTAAAAAATAAAACGGGAAAATTTAACAAATTGTGTTCGCTTTTACGTAAAAATTGCAGAAATCACTTCCTTTTAATTTTAAGGGCGGCTCGGACTCCCAAATACGTCAATTCAAAGGTCATTCAATTTCCTTGCGAAATAAGCCAATTTCCTCCGGATTTGCCTCCACATTATCTTAGCAAGGTCAAAATCAGTTCTACATTACGTTGGAAAGTCCCCGAATTTCGGGAAAAGTTAAAAAAATGAAATTTAATATTTAAAGAGTGTTATCATGTCTCTTTAAAATTTATTTCTGTATCATTTACCCATGCTTTCGTAGTGTTGAGCAATCAACTGTGATTAAAATGAATAGAATTCATACCCTTTTTTTTTGGCCCAATCTTGTCATATGCCCTTCTTTAACATCGCGTCCCTGGCGAAAATCTATGGAATAAGTCTGTAATAACGTCTCCAATTGTTGTTACAACATCATGAATTTAAACCTTTTTTTATTTTGAGTTGAAATCATTCTCTGATGTTAAAGAGATTTTTCGAATGTTCAAGTATCTTAATATGATTTAATTGGATAACTTACCTTCGGTGTGTAGCATGGAGCATACAGTCAGAAGTCATCATTGCAATTTATCTGAGTCTGGTCACAATCGCGTGTGGTTTGAGTGTGGCTGTTATCACTAAAAAGTACTCTTTTACATAAACATTTTTCTCCTCATCGTAAAATATTCAGTTTTATCATTAAGCCAGGTAAAGAAACCCTTTTTTTCAAAGCTTATATTTCAAAATAATGTTTCTCTGTTGTATGTGTATACGGAAAAGCAGTCATATTCTGCGTTTGAAAATTTTTCCTGAATCTGAACAACCCGAACTTTAGACATCCTGTCTAGGGAGATACAATTGATAACTCGGAAACATATTTATATTTTAGCCTTAAAATTTGTTTGTAACTTTTGAGGAAGAAAAAGGTACTCTCAACCTTTAGATTTTAAAATCAATGGAAAAGCCGTAGAAACTATTTATGTAAATTAATGAGCGAGTAAGTCAATAATCAAGAGAAATTCTCTTCTTATTAATGACAGTCCCTTACAATTCTTCTGAAAACTGTTTGACCTTAAATATATTTATCCCTTATTCTGTGGCGTTTTTGAGTCAAAGACAATAATGTGGAACTTTAGAAGAAGAAATTGAAGTCTTTGTTCCCTTTGGTTACACTTTAAATCGAAGTAACCTTTTTTGAGACACTGTAGTATGTCTTCTTGTTATGAAGCCGAATCAGATTTATCTTTCGAAACCTATTCTAAAATATTGCAATCTATATGTTAAGCAACTTTTAACTGTCATTTTGCATAATTCACAAATTTTATCTAACGTCCAGTAAATTCAGAGAATGTTAATTCTCCGTTTGGCCCTTTATCTCCAAGACGAAATGTCCTTTAATTGTTTTCTTGTTTTCCACATATATGCTTTTTATTTTCAGACGACACAGAAAATCAGATAAATTTACTGTAAGAGCCTGTGGTTATCAATGCCATGGCAAGGAACTGTCATTGATATGAAGACTATATCTTTTGATTTTTGAATTATTCACTTATTATTAGACTGAAATGTTTTATTTTTACATTCCTTTGATTTTATAATCTGAAGGCAGATAGTAAAATTTTTTCTATGCTTTTATCGTCTTTTAACTAGCGGGGCGATTATTTAAATATATCGACTCTACTTCGCCTTTTACCATAAGACATAGCCCTATCCTAACCGTGCAATGTATTGCAAATTGATGTCTTATTGGGTTGGTTTGAATTTTAAGAATCTGCCCTTTGCTTGCTTCTATTTGACATAATTGTCTTGTTATTTAAATGATAGTAATCAGTAGGTATTGATTGACCTAACTCTTTTCGAATCTAAGGAAGTATGAGTGTGTAAGTTAATTCCTGAATATTTTCCAAATTTTTATATTTCAAATCCGTTTTCCCATATTTCTATTGTTTTTACACCTCAATTTTGAAGCAGTATTTATTGACCCAATTTTACTGCAATTTAAGAAAGTACGATTGCGTAATTGAAGCGGTATCTCATACTCTCTATTTACTTTTTTCATGGGGTGTCTGGTGGGAATTTCAAACTTGGAACCAGAAGTGTATTCTATTCTTTTAGGTGTATGTTTTAGTTTTCGTAATTTAATTCTTTAAACTTATAAATTATTATATATTATAATGTCATATTCACTTTCATTATCCAGAATCGATGGCAGATATTCATTATAAAGCAAGGAGGAAAGTGATGTCTTTTTGAAATCCGTATTGTAGAATGTATACAATTTTATTGACGAAGTAATTTTTCAAATCTCTGGAATATTGCTTCTCCCGAAAATTTGGAAAAGAATCATCTGTCCCTGTAAATCTGCTCCGAATAGTCGAAATTATACCTTTTCTCCTTACCCTTACATCGACTGAGTTAAGCAGAAAGGAACCAACCCACATTTTGGAAAAAATTGAGTTATGAGCGGTTTGGATCTCCACTCTCCACTATCTATCGCCGAAAATTCAAAGTTTTGTCGGAGTAATTTTTCCATAAATTGAACTTGAAGTTTATCTTTAACATTGAGTCTTATGTAGGAGTCAACCTTTACACCCTTTTTTTTCGGTTTGATTCCGATGTGGCTTGGTTTTTTTCTGTTCAACCCCTTTTAAATGTCGATTGTTTCTCGTGGAACCCTTTCACTTAAAATCTCACTTTTTTCCTCTAATGTTGTTCCTTTCAATTAATCTGTCTTCTGTCGGTTCTTTTCATGAAAGTCCCATTATACCCTGGAGTACAATAGAGTCGCCAAATATTGGATTGCGTTGAAGTCACTCCTTGAGGCTGTTTTGTTCAGTTCTCTGGAGACTAGTGTGCGGCGACTAGCGGCGACGCATACGCAGAGACTCGCGTTCAGCGCTCCCCACCTCCCCACTCTCGATTCTGCTCCGTTCGTCGGCTAGGTCCACACACATTTAACCAGCCAAGTAGGCCTGTATTAAGTCTGAAATTGAGACCATATATGAATATTATTCAGGAGTAACAAACATTAATGGATTCAGTATGGCTTTGGATATCTATTTAAAACAAAATTTGTACAAATTAATATTGATGGAATTTGAATAAGGCGAAAAAATACAAGCAGTCCTTGATTTCTCCATAAGCCACCATGTTAAAAAATTCCGTTTGGTTCACACTTTGCATAAGTAAGAAATTAATCTTTGTATGAATATTATCCAGGACTAATTTACATCAATAGATTCATAACGGCTTTGACTATCTAATTATAGCGAAATTTCTACAAATTAATATCGATGGAATTAAAAAATGTTGAAAAAACACAGGGAGTCGTTGCTTTTCTTGTAAGCCGTTGTGATAAGAAATGTCGATTGGTTCACACTTGGTATAAGTCAGAAATTCAATTTATTATGAATATTATCCAGGAGTAATATACATTAATGGATTCATTATCGCTTTGACTACCTTTAAATAGCAAAATTTGCAAAAATTAATGCTGATTGAATTATAAAATACCAAAAAACACAAGCAGTTCTTGATCTCTCCGTATGCCGTCGTGTTACAAAATGCCGTTGGGTTCACAAATGGTTCACTGTTTACGAACCACACGCGGCTCGGAAACGCCTGTTCATGGATTGGCTTCATCGGCGCTCCAGTACTTTGTGACTTTATTGTACTCTATGCTTATATCTAGAGTTAAGAAAATTCGATTATCAGCTGACTGGTAGCCGGCCTTGCCTGGCCATGGAGGCCGAAACGAGTGTACCCAAATGACCGATATTGAGGGATAAGGATCCGGAATCCTGGTATGTTTGTTAGAGTCCCTTTATACCCCGTTTTACGACAACTCACTTTTGTTTAGGCCCCTTTCAGCCCAACCCTGGCCCAACTAAAACTAAAAAGTGAGTTGTTTTACCTTTGGGTATAGTGGGACCAAAGACATAAAGACGGAGGGCTAAAATCAAGAAAATGAAGCATCTTTTCAACCACCTCTCCTATTGGGTAGATGATTGGCGGCGATATCGGGACAAGTTTGAATTTAAATATAGGGCGGGAACTGAATGAAATAATTGCGGAAACAAAGTATACTATGTTGATTTATGCTTATATTCACTTATTCACTCATATTTCTTTAACTGTAGGTTAGTCTTGGTCTGTCGTCGACCGATTAATTTCATTTGGGAGTGACCGTCATGTAGAACTGTAACGACCTGTTTGAACCTGCATAACCACCATGAGCAGAAGAAAAACCAACTTTATCTGAGATTACTGCCTATTACCAATCAAGAGTAGGTGTAATATAATAGGACGCAGTCCCAACTTTCTTAATATATTCGTTTTAGGCATTTAAAATACGTGTCGAAGAAGAATTATGGAAAAATTAAGAGGACAAGTTCAAATCAAATTTCCGTTTGCCGTTATTGATTCCCGCGTTCATTTACACACTAACACAAGCACCCAGCGTCAAACCAGGTTTCACTTGTTCCCCGTCCTTTTAGATACGACCTCTCCGTCTGTATGTCTTTGAATGGGACTGTTCTTTCATTGATTCAGGAAACCTAACCTTAATTTTTATTTGAATGTAAACTGGTGTTTTGTATTTTCTTTTTCTATTTTTCTTTGCGTCTTATAGGCAGAGCAAAATCGTAGCGTAATCCCAACCGCGATGTTTTTCTTCTAACTCATGTAACTTTTTAAAATGAGCAATTTTTACATATTTCAATTCAGTTTTGTATCGAATGTATTAGAGAACCTCAGACAAAATGTAAAACTGCTTATCGTGTTTGTCAATAATTACCTCTTAATTTTCCTCTGTTTCGTACATTCTTCCGGCATTGGGCTGATTTCAATCATTTAAGGTGATTCGTCAAGCTCAAGTGACGCGGTCGAACTGGCATGCCATATATCGCATCTTTTATGTCAAAAATCTCGGCAGATTTTGAATTTTCAGCAAAAAAAAGGACGATAGCCCCTGCGCATGAGCCTGAAGAATCATTCTAAACCCGAAAATAGGCAAAATTCAGAGTAATGAAAACAGGATAGTGTTTCGATAAAAACCTCGCATTCCATACCGAAATCGCTAGCTGAATTGAATGCGAGGTTTTTTCCCAAACTCTAACCTGCTTTCATTCCTCTGAATTTTGCCGATTTTAAGGTTTAGAATGATTCTTTAGGCTCATGCGCAGGGGCCATCCTCCTTTTCTTTACTGAAAATTCAAAATCTGTCGAGATTTTTGACCTAAAAGATGCGATATATCGCATGTCAGTTCGACCATTTTTTTTGAGCTTGACGAATCACCCTAAACAATTGCCCCTAGTAGCGCCTTTAATTTATTTATTGGTTTCTATTACCTTGGGTGGCAGGTTTGCATAGGCTTTGATATTCTGAAGTGAAAATCTGTGAGTTTTAAATTTCCATTTTGTTTGAAATTTTATACCGTAATTCCAAGTTTAAATCTTGTTGGAGTGGTGCGATGTTATTGTCTAAAATCAACTGCATCTTTGAATGAAGAGAACAAAATAATAATTTTTAGTAAGTATAAAATATATTATATTTCAACATCAGAGATGAAGCATAACAGCAATTTTTGAAATTTAATACTTATAATAAATACCGATTCTATTTTATGTTGTTCTACATGAAATATTTTTGAATGACAATATGCCTTAAGGAATAAGCTGATTTTAAAGAATACGTTAGACAATAAGGAGGAAGGAAGTGAACCGTGACAATTATTGTAAATCTATATAAGAGAAGTCCTTTATTCTTCCTCTCAATATTTTAATGATTATCTTATTTTGATCAACTGTAACTTCTTTTATAATATTTGTCAATTTCATACAGGTTTGTGCGCAGCCATTTTGCATTCTGCGCTGTAACAAATATGTCTTCGTTTGTCTCTGAGACATGGTTGCTTCCTTTCTGAATCGTTCTATTCTAATATCAGATATTGCATTGTTTTGATGAAAACACAACATTTGAATCGGTGAGTTATGAATTTGGAAATTAACTAATTGTATCTTTATCCTAAGAATTGTATTTATATACATTTATTATTCTATTTATATTTACAGATAAAATTAATTCAAGTCATATTTAACTATGGGATCTTGTGATTGGATGAATTTGATATAAATGTCCAACTATTTTTTCTAGAATATGATTTGAAGATGAATTATTGAACTTTTTTTTTTATGTTGACATTCCTTCTGAAAGTTGTTTTCTTTTTTAATTTAACATTTGGTGTATGTTTTTGTATGAACCGCAATTTATTTGCAGCCAAGCAATTGGGGGATGGAATCTGTACAAAGCAGAAGTTGACGATTGAAGGCAGTTTGAAGTCTCTAATGCGGCCAGTGTCATTACATTTAACATTGTCCTGTTTGTAGAGGACAATTAAAACTTTCACCTGAACCTATAGCCGGTTAAAAGTTGTAAGTGTTTTTTTATGTATGTAATTTAGGGCCGGATTAGCTGTAGGGTACTGGGTCACATCTTCATAGCGGTAAATTTAGAGGGGCGGCCAATTTTTGCAATCGGAAAATTTTTTCATTGTGATAACTGAATTTGAAACGAGGAAGAAAAAAAAAAATCGAGACAGCAGTGGAGCGAAGTTAAAAGATGATTGCAAAATGTATGAATGGAGGGTGTTGATGGGATTGGCAAAGCTGTACCCTTTTAATAAATTGGCTTATTCTAATGAATACCTAACGAATTAAGAAGGAGGCAATTGAAACATGAGAATTTTACCTAATCTCCCTACTTGCCTTGATTTTAACGAAATCATGTAGCAAATGAATGTAATACAATGGAATATATTTTAAATTTAATCCGAATAAGTATAAACTGGATCTCTTTTATTTCTATTCCCAGTTAGCAACACTTTATAATAAATATGATTGAAAGTGAATTACAACACTGAAACGTCATTATTGGAGGAATCCAGCTTTTCACAGATTTTTTCCTTTGTTGTTTTGTTTATATTTGGAAGTAGTATTATACCTTTGCAAGAATGAAAATGAATTATGTCAGCCGTGCTCATTGTTTTCAATAGTGGCTGTTGAGACACTAACTTTTAATTTTAATCCTTCGTAAATATTTCAGATAGATCATCACTCATCCTAAGTTAACCAATCAGTGAATGGAAATGTACCTATTTCATTTTCTTAAGCCAATGGAAATCTGGAATAGCTTCTTCTGCCTACATCGTTGGATTCCTCATTAGGTAAGTAAGAAAGGATTTTATAAGTCTTTCTTTTAAGGAAGGTAATATCTATGCGCAAGACATATTCACATATTTTTTAGATAGAGCAAATTTTAACGGTTACCTCATCCAGGAAACCCATAAAGCAGTTGAAAGATCATGATCTTTATTGCAAAGAGCGTACAATTTACTTGTAGAAGAAAATTCTCAATAGTTCTAATCTTTGTTAAATCCTGAGAAGCAGGAGTTGACTATTTTAATTCTGACCATGTCTTTCGTTTCATCTCTCTTTAATCGTTAAAAAAAGAGGAAAGACCCTAAGAACTTGGCTTGAACTGATTTAAACGGTGGTTGATTACTGCCAGTTCCCTTAAAGTGGGTAGCGACGTTCGAATACAGGAAACATTTTAAGTATAATATGTCAGAGTCCAAAATTAAGACTTGTAATGGGATGAATATTAAAATGAGGGATGAGATTTGTAAGCCTTTTCAGTGTCCATTAGAAAATGAAGGTTATGTAATCTGTTAACAATAATTTTGAATCTGTAAATATTTATCATCTATCGCATGATGACAAGTTTGCAACCTGTATTCATCTGACTTGAAAATCGTTGACTTTGATTGAAATATTTTTAATTATTTGGTATTTAGTTTTTTAACATTTTAAAGGTGGATCTAATACTCTGCTATTGTTCAGGATTCAATGAAGGTAAAGAACTATTGATCTTATTCTTTAGAAGTAAATTTGATGATGGTAGCAATAACCTTTATAGTTTGGTTCTAAGATATTTATTGTTTGTGGATTTAACAAGTTTATCGCATGAATCGCATCTTCCAATTCCAGTGCACCTAAATGGCAGATGCACATCTCTTTCGTTCACATCTATTGGTGGTAGTATCGAAGGCATATTTTGAAATTGTGGAGCAGGAATATTGTTAGCCATTTGGCGTTTTAATCTTTTTCGTTCATGAGCTCCCTTTCTGTTACCGCCACTGGTTTTGATGTTGTATCGTCTAGAAATTGTATTGAAATTTCTTACTTCTCTGTTTGGTTCTCGAGAAAATTCTTTTAATTTTTTGCCATTGACATTTTGCGTTTTAAGAAGTCTACCTTTTTTTTTTTTGGAGATATATGTTTTTTTAATTCCTGGAATAGCCTTTTTTTTCTGAAATTTAAGTTTTTTCTGTCTGCTGTGACACTTCCGAGCAAAGTGTTATGATCTAATTTAATTCTGTGATCTGTGATATTGCTTAATGTGACTGAGATGATGTTTTTTTTTATGATCTGAACATAGCCTTCTTTAGCTTTAACCAGCGTACTCGCTATCTTTTCTGGTAAAAACCAATACGTTTGTTCCTTAGAGACCTCAATTTTACCTTGAATTTGAGCAAAGACAGTTGCTGTCATTTGTTCTGTTAACAAAACAGCATTTTTCAGGAAAACATCATAGAATGGAGGAAGAGTGGGCTTTTTAATAATACATGTGCCTCTACCTTCTTTTATGTTGTTGTATCTATCTGGATATATATCATACCCTGATATTATAGTTTCCGGCACCTGTGCATCTGTGTTGTAATATTTTTCCTCTAATTTTATTTTTGGTTTCATTTTTTTGCTGAAGACTCACTCCAAGAAATTATTTCTAGAATATCTGTATGATTTAAAGTTTTTTTGGTTTGGGGGATCCCGGGTATAAAGATTCAATTCAAGAAAATTTTCTGAAGACTAATCCTAATTGCAGTCAGCTTAGTTTTTTTGCGGTTCCTTTGTTTCGGCTAGCAAGTGCTTTTGCCACTTGTATCCAATCTAGTTTAAACAAAGCATAATATAAGCATAAATGAAACGGTTTTAACAGGAAGTCGGTGTGACATATATTCATGTCATATCGCTGTAAAGTATATATAGAGATTATAACTAAGGTAATGTTAATTACATACTATGAGAGGTAAAATTATATAGTACACAGCTAATATAATATATAATACCTTAAAGAACTTATTTTGATAAAAATTTTTATCCAGTACCATTATTTCTGTACATGTGTCTATGTTGTTGTGTGTAGCCCATTTCTTCTATCTCCACCCTCAACTTATTTGGGGTACAGAGAAATGAGTACCTTACTTTACTCACATTTACTGTGTGGGCAGAGCTGTAGGACATAATCATAAAAAATGTATGAGAAATGTTCGCATTGATATTCTCTCTTTCTTCACCTTTTAGCCAATGTGGCTAGGGAGCCACGTTAACACCATTGCAACCAATTTTGTTCACTACTGTAGAAGACTTTTCAAATGAGAAGACTTTTTAAATGACATATTTTAATTTTTAATGTATGTCCATCATATTTTACTTTTTAATACTTGTGAATGTCATTCATATACCATACCTCTCCACCCTTAAGCTGAAGGGGGGTAGAGAGGAAGGTTTACCAAGTACATTCAATTTTGTATCGTCTATAGACGACTTTTTAAAGGACAAAATTTAATCGTCTGTTTGTGTCAGGCATATTGTTTACCTCTCCACCCCAAGCAGAAGTGGGGTAGAGAGCCAGATTTACCAATTACATTTAGTCTGATATTTAATGTTGTGTACGAACAACCTAAAAACGAATTTTGTCTATTTTTTTTTTTGAGAGTTTCTCATCTCATTTAGAACAGAAAGAAAATAGAAATGAATTATCTAACACATTTGCATTGTTTTCTAAAACGGTTTATGGAGACCCGTTTACCCCTCCACCCTCAAGCAGAAGTGGGGTAGAGAGACAGATTCACCAATTACATTTAGTTTTGTGTAAGATGATAGAACATTTTTCAAATGTCACAATTTAATCGTCTATGTATGTGTTTCATATAATCTACCTCTCCACCCTCAACCAGAGGTGGGGTAGAGAGTCAGTTTTACTGATAACATTTAATGTTGTTTATGAATTACCGACAAAGGAATTCATCTTAATTTTTCTGTAAGGGTTTTTGATTGTACTTAGAGCAGAAAGAAAATAAAAATGAATTATCTAATACAACAGCATTGCTAGGTAAAACGGCTTATGCAGATCGGTTTTTTTTTTCTAAAAAGCAACCTTTGTTTTGATTTCAGGCATACCTCTATTCATTTGAATGCCTTGTCTCCAGAAATGGAACCATTTGATACAACAAACTTTTTCTAATGTTTTCAAAGGATTCTGACTCATTCGTAAATTCTTTTCTCGCTAAAATATTGTGTGTTGATTTGCAAGATTTATAGTTACCAGAACAAAGAAAATAAGTGTTCTTGCAAGTCCTAAAACTTTAGAACAGTAGATTTAAACTCATTGCCAGATAATTGATCCAGTAAAGTCCATGTGTGTCAATGTAAGTTTCAATGTATTTTTATTGACATAACTTAATCGTGTATGTATTTTAATCATATTTCCTACGTTTTCATTCCCAAGTAAAGTGGGGTAAAGAGTCACGTCTACCAAATACATTTAGTTTTGTTTACAAACCATCGAAAAACGAAGATGGTAAAAATATTTTTTTGGTAGTTTTTGATTTCATTTAGAACAGAAGCAAGATAAATATGAATTATCTGAACCATATTCATTGTTTTGTATAGCCGTTTATCGAGAGTGATTTTTTACTTGAGAGTTCCTCATGTGTTTTGGGTGTGTCCAGATTCACTTAGAATAATCGGTAATTCTCAAAACAATTTCTCTTATTATTTTTTTAATTTGTTTTGTAAATTTGTTTATAATTTTATCTAGAAAGTTAGAAAATCTGAAGGAAAAAATATTAAGTGTGTAAAGTTTAACTTCATAATTACTAATTGTCGTATGTATCTTGATTTCAGGGTTGCTGTATTTGATTTTTATTTTTATCATCTGTAATAGGACCAGTCTTATGAAACGTAAGTACAAGTTTCTCTGTTTGTAAGTATGAAATTGAATATTATAATTTGTAGACGAGTGACACATTATTGATGACTAATCTAATTTCTGCAATGAATCAATAATACACCATAAAAACCTTCTACGTCTATTTTTTCTTTTGAAATCAATTATCTTTTGAATTGTAGGTGTTGCAAATTTCTGAAATTCGTCATAGGAATTTCTGTAAATTTTGTTCGTCCTTAGGGTGAATTTAATTTGAATTTCCTAAAATTAAGAAAAGTCACTATTACATATTTTCAAATATCTTTTTAACCGTTTATCTCATGTAATAATGTTAGTAAGTAGCGAGAAGAGCATAAAAATTCCGTACAAATAATTCTCCTCTGATTTCACCATTGTTACTCTATTATTTTTAATTTGATGTGAAACGGGATGTTCTGAGAGATTTCTTTAAATTCGTCTTTTGGAAAGTTTGGCCAGAGTAGAATGAAGTTTTGTTTTCTACAGGTAATGTCTGAAAAATCACGATAATTGCATCGGGAAAGTCTGAAATTCATTCTCAAATTCCCAATCTGCGTATGAAATTTCCGTTATTTTGACCTTTTCTTTCAAAAATGTTACTATTGTACAGGTGAACATTATGTCAGGGGTGTGGTTTCATTGTCGGTCACATTCATTGGGGCTGATGCTTTGGCAGTTCCTTGCGTAATTCGAGGATACTTCATCGTCAATTAAGGCCGGCGAGGAAAATATCAACGTAAAAACGCCAATTGTTATCTGGTTTTATCCTTTTTAGTTGTTATCATGTCTCACCACACGTGTTTTGGATGACTGGCGTCAGCCATGATGAGTATTCCCCTCAATGGAACGACTCTTCTAACAAAATGTTCACCTGTACTGTAGTAGCGTTTTTGAACTGAGTAGCACAGAAAACCGAAAATTTTTTACGCAGATTCTGAAGTTTTGAGTGAATCAGTCTTCGCTGATCCGTTCATTGTGATTTTTGAGGCATTATCTGTAGGAAACAACTTTTAGTTTTGCTCTGTCAAAAGTTTGCATCAGGTTCTTTGGCGTCTCTATATATATATTTGTAGATTACACACTTGTGCCTTTAACACTTCTGTTTATTTTCTTAACGGAATGATGGAATGCAAATTTCACCATTAACGATAACGATTCTATTGCCTGGTAACAAGACTCAGTACTTAAACTATATGTACCCCTAAATTTTACCAATAATAACCATTCTATTTCTTTGTAACTCAGTTTGCGTTCCTTATTAGGGTGTTTTTCTTTCTTTTGTGATCGGAACCTAATTTGCTGAAATAATCAAATTTTAAGGGTCGACCTAAGAAATTACTGTCTCATTGAATAAAATTTAGTGAACGAAGTATTGACACAGTGTTCAAAAGTAAATTGTACTTTCTTTGAATCAAGGAATATTTTTATTAAATGAACATAAATCTATTTGAAATAATCTAATTATTGATTATAACGTTAATTTTACGACCCAAAAATTATGCTAGAAAAAAGTAAGGTGGAGGATTTTAGTTGGAAATTGTTTTTCCTTTTTACTGTGTTTTCGGTATCTTTGTTAGTTGAATCGTTCAGGCGATATTTGAAAAAATGTAATTGTGGGATTTTTTAATTTTGAAAATGTCGAAACTTATTCATGGAAGAATAGCGTATATCTTTGAAAGTAACATGGTCATTTTTGTTTCTGTACTCGATAAAAGGGCATCAATTCTATTTAACTGAAACACCTGTTCTCTGATGAGTTTTTTCGGATACCTAATTAAAATCTAAGCCATATAGGCTTATGGAAAGACGTCACAGACTCATATGCACCCCCTCTACCTTTGAAGTTTGTGGCAATGACGTCTATATTTGATTTGGAATCCGTAGTTGATTCATTTTCGTTTATCAACGATAGACCCGCTTGTGTTATGAATTGTCTAAATTTAGATGTTGTAGCGTTCTGGTTATTAATATTAATGTTGAAATCCCCAGCAATGATTTTATTTTTACTATCATCAGTTTTAATGTTGTAGAATAATGAATCCAGACTATTAATCGGGAAATTCGGAGATTTATATACACAAACAATTAGTAATTCTTTCGATTTAATGCTGCTGATACTTAGACTTCCTTTTTCATTTATGATTATGCTTGAATGCCATTCTTGAAACATTTTACTGATTTTATTTGAAACAAGGCAGCAACATCCATTTGCTTGTCTTTTCATATGACCATCGACTCTTGATAAGCATGTAAAAACATTATTTGAAATGTCATCACTTTGCAATGTCCAAGTTTCTCCTAACAATATGAAATCAGATTTTATGAATGCTTCATTATTCCAAACTTCCTGTTTATGTTTGTTGTAACTTTGGACATTATGGAATACCAACTGTTTTTCAACCCTTTTTTCTCTAAGGAATTTGTATTTTGGAATTAGCATGCAAGTTTCCCATCTTCTCTTTTCATTTTGTAAAATTGCAAACGAATTTGATCGGGACAGAACAGGAAAATCCTTTATTATGTACAGTTTAGATGATGACTTTGCTCTTGAAAGTGCCACGTATAGAAGAGATTGTTTCATATTTTTGAATGTTTTTACTGCGACGGAATCATATGTAGCACCTTGTGATTTATGGATAGTCAAACCTTCTGCTACCATCAGAGGAAAATGCTTTCTCTCAATAGCGAGATTGTATTCTGAATTGAAATTTCTTCTAAATGTAGTAATTGATAGTTCAATGGGTGTTAAATCTTCTTTTATATTTTTGATTCTGATGAGTTGTTTATATCTCATTCTTATTTTCTGGCCACTTGAGATGTTTTCTAGTTGTAGCCATATTCTGATGGGTCGTTTTTCCTTTGTATCCGAGTTTGTTCCAAAATCAATTTTTTTTAGAATACCGCTTATTCCGTTGACCAATCCATCTTCCACGTTAATGTTTTTAAGTATCATATATCTGCCTTCAATTTTGAGCGAAATAGTCTGAGGCATATTTTCTGTATCATTCAATTTTCTTTTTTTATCAACAGCCCATTTGAGTAAAGAGTCTTTTGCTGTACTCGGACCATCTCCAATAACAATATTATCTGCATAACTCATGTAGCATTTTCCTGGTATTTCATTTAATCTTGTCTCATTCCATTCTGCTACTTCCTTATTTGTGTAAAAAAGTTGTATTGGTTTCTCTATTTTTGTCTTATCCGGTAATTTCTCATAGCATCTCTGTTTGAAGAAATTAATGTCATCCTCTGTCAATGTTCCTTCTCCCAAATTATTCAATGCTGTAATAAATTTTGTTTCATTTTGACGCATATTTTGTGTTAACTTATATACATCAAATAGATGCCACAAAGGTCTACGGAAAATTTCAATGTATGGATCATCAGAGATACTTCCGTACAGTGGTTTTCCTTGAACAGGTGGTAGTTGATTAAAATCTCCGAGGCATAATATTGATATTCCTCCAAACGGTAAATTTTCTTTGAAGAGATGTCTTAAGCGTTGATCTACTTTCCTAAACAGTTCTTCTGAAACCATTGAAATTTCGTCAATTATTATCAATTTTACCTGGCTAAACTTTGTTGCAAGTGAATTGCTGATATCGGCACCCAGATCTCCCATTACTTTTCGGTTTATTGGAATACGAAAGAGTCCATGTATTGTTGAACCGTTAATTGCGTAGCTTGCCTTTCCTGTTGGAGCTGTTAGTAATACTATGGGTAATTCGGGGTTTAAAGTTTCATTTTTCCAGAATATTCTACTGATTGTTTGATAAACTGATTGGATAAGACGACTTTTACCTGTTCCTGCCGGTCCGGAAATAAAGTGAAAAATCTGTGTATGTTCGTTTGTTTTAAAATCGTTAGCCAAGTGAAGTAGATAGTCGCGCTGCTCTGGATTTAATGATGATATTAT
The DNA here is from genome assembly GCF_918797505.1 of Bemisia tabaci. Classification (NCBI taxonomy): domain Eukaryota; kingdom Metazoa; phylum Arthropoda; class Insecta; order Hemiptera; family Aleyrodidae; genus Bemisia; species Bemisia tabaci. The sequence goes on from NW_027311799.1 coordinate 54,764, forward strand.
TTCGAAATAATTATCTTCAGTCATTTTAAGTTGATTGCTCACAATGTGAAATTCTTCTTGAGTCCCCAGGATCGTATCCATTATGTCTGTTTCAGCATGTGGCTCATCTGGAATGAAATCGTCAATCTTAAATTTTGCTTTTAAATATGTATTGCGTAAATCTTCATCATTTTCCCTTGTATCCTCTAGTCTTTGAATGATACTCTCCAAAAATTCATCCTCGAATTTACAATACCTTTGTCTGTTTCTTTTAATCTTTGTAATGTTTTTCTCAAATACTTGATAGATATCTGTTCTAAGGATTTCTTTTCTTTCATCTCTCCATGGCCAGAAAAGCATCACGTTTGTCCTGTAATAATTGTAATCGTCTTTGTTGACACTGAAATTTTTAAATCTGATTATTCTATCCGTTTTTCTTTTGCGATACGTGATAGTTTTAGAATTTTTTAATATTACATTACAATCAATATTATCTGTTTGGTTCTTTTCTATAGCTTTATTTGTCTGTGAAGTTTCATACCATGCTGCAAAGTCAGCAAGACATAATCTTTCAAGCTTTTTGGGTCTTTCACTGTAATAATCAAGTATATTTTTGTCTATTATATCCTCTGAATTTGAATCCAGTTTTTTTAATTCTTTTTCAAATTTAACTATCATCACTCTTTCCTCAGGAGTATTTGTCGGAATAAATTTTACTACACTGCTTGAAACAGACATCGGTATTTGCAATATGTTTAAAGCTGCCTCTTGAACGCTCATCTCTGAATTATTATAATGAAGATTTGAAATTTTTTTAAGTTTTTCCTTTAATGGTAGATTTCCTTCTTTTGTCTGATTTAAGATCAGTTTAGTTGCACTACTCATTCCATTTTCACTCTTATTGATGTAATCTATCACATATGTACAAACTGCGTAAGGATCTAAAATAAACTGAATGTCTTGGTTTGATCTGAATAAACTTAATAGTTTTGGAGAATAATTATTTGTCCATGCATCTTTTGGTTCTCTTCTGTAAATGACTTTGTGGCGAGACAAGCTACTTCTTATTGCCAACATGTATTCTTTAAATGACAAATTTATTTGCAACAAAAATTCTTGAAAATTACAATTTTCTATATTGATTTCTTCAGATAGAAATGTTTTAATTTTCTTATTGTTGTGTTTGTTAATAGAATCATATTTTTCTTTTAACAAGTCTGGTAGAGGCGATAAAATATATGTTTTATCGCTTGGATAAAACGGAATACCAAATCGGCA
>NW_027311800.1:0-55685 GCF_918797505.1 Bemisia tabaci
AGGGCTGTCTTACCGATCTTCAGTAACCCTTCAGTAGAAATAAGGAAAGAAAAGAAGAGACAAAGGTCGCATCAACCGGAACGCTTCAATCATCAGTTGGATCATCGGTTACCACATCAGTTTAAGTTGACCGTTGACATTTTCCAATGCGACATTTGTTTCTTCTTTCCATTCCCCAGTTTAAAGCCATCATAATGATTCAATCAAGAGATAGTATAGCAAGAGGACCTTCACCAAAAGTCATTATCCAGCCAGTAAAAATGTTCTGGAGACTTTCTCAAACCTTTTAAAAATTTTAAAGAAAGTTGTGAAATAAGAATAGGACGGCAAGTCTGATATTTAAATGTTCCTTCTTTAGTACTTGAGACCTAAATCGGCAAAGTATTGCCATCTCAATCCACTCAATACAGAAAAGCTGTGCTGCTTTTTAATCGGTTTAGACATTTTTCCAGTTCACTCAGTTTTTTTCCTCTTATTTTTGGACCAAAGTAAACAAAAACGATGACGACAGCTTTCTGGACAGGATAAGAATTTTATTGTTTCAAACTTCACAAATAAGTTCAAAAAAACTTTAATGGATATTTTTGCCAAAAATTAAACTTTTACTGTGCCGTCCATTAATCTCGCCCTTCATAATACAGATTTCCCTAGACCAGGTTTGTTTCTATTGGTCCTAAGAGCTCCATGAAGAGCCTAAAACTCAATAGCCAATTAGAAAGCACCACTGACATGGCCGTACTCTCCTTATTTACATACACTTCTAGGTATTTTGTACGAGGAATCGCATGTCTCATTTTTAACAATTGTGGCAGTATTGCATCATCAGTAACAGAGTTCCATAATTACATTATCCACATGGGATCATTCCTGACTCCCAGAGATTGGGGTGAAGTAAACAAAAGCTAAACTTCTATAATTTTCCTTCTTGACCAAATATTCTGAGAGAGAAGTTCAGAAACAATACTTCCACTCATCTAAATATCTAATTTGACATGCTAAAATTCTATCATGATCCAGAATATTTTTATTTGAATAGAGACAGAATAGAGATTAGATACAAATTTATTGGAAATAATTCAAAATTGTAATGAACAGAGAGACAATTTTGATCGTGAGAGAGTTATTGTAAACAATTAAACTCCTTCCAATACTTACTTTGGGTGGATTAAAGGGATACGTTTCAGGGATCTTGATCTCTAGTTTGAATGTGCCCCCTTCGTAAGGAGTGTCTGGAGGTCCAGAGATTTCTCCTCTCAGTTCTGTGAAGTTATCATTAACTAATTCAACTCTGATTGCACATTTAGCTACCTGCAATCAAAATGAAAACCGGGTAATTTATGCATTTTTCACAGCATTACTTAAAACAATAAGAACTTACTGTAATTGACTAGTGAGACTAAGTTACCGCAGAAGTGGGTAACTACGTGCCTCTTGAATTAGAAATTAAATAATAAAAATCAATACGGAGGTCCTGTGTTCCAATCCAAGCTACTCCGATTTGATGGTCTTAAAAAACTGTAGCCTGTGGCCGGTTGTTAACAGCAAACTGACGGGAGGTGAGGCTTTAATTGTGAGTGCTTGTATTTGGTGCTTTAGTTGTGAGTGATTACTCCCTAGGAAGTATTGGATTAAAAAAGAAAAATGTTCTTCATTTCTTTTTTTTTTTAAATTTAAGCTCTAGGAATTAAATAATTTTTCCCTTTCAGAATTTAGGAAAAGCTAATTCTTCATTTAAAGGTTTGTATCTCTATTTCACTCTCTTGTTTCTAGTAACGGGGGGATGGATCAATGTTCTTCAAGAAGTAAAAGGATGGCAAGCTGCTAAAAATAATTTGACCTGATACAAACTTACAACAAATTTAATTGAAAGTGATTAGAAGAGCCTGAATGGAAAAAGCTTTTCGGATGCATACCTACGTCAGAATTTCTTCAATTATCTCTTTCCTCTTTCTTCGAAGTACAAGGCAAAATCTTTCTAAAATAAACTGAGACCCCCTTTTAACCAATTAACTGGTGGTAAACTAAATATGATAAAACAGTTACAGGCAAAGAAAGACATGAAGAAAAGAGGAGAGAGATAACAGCACCACACTTGAATAATATCATTGTTTAGAGCAAAATAATTATCAGTCATGATGTCAGGAAATTGATTTTCCTCTCTATCAGAAAAGATAAAATAATATTTGTGACCAATGACCTTTTGCAAGTTCCACAGTAATGTGTTATTGAGGCTGATAACCCATTTTATGAGCGTGGATGGTGAAAATGACTACATCAATATTTACGCAGAAATGCAGCAACTTGAAAAATAAGATGAGCCTCTGGATTGTTGCAAACATTTGAAAATAAATAATCGAAGGAGGCAATAAATACCAGCTGACAGAGGTGAAATGGTTAGTCCAATTAAGAAATTTTAAACTCCAACGTGGGAAGTATTGCTTGGATTAGCAACTTAATTCAATTTTCTTTTAAATAATCTGTATGTATACAAAAAACAAAAGGAGCCATTTGCGCTAAGAAACGGTGGTGTTAATAGTGATTTTGACATATTAAAGGAGACATTTTTTCCTTAACTGAAAACTATCTTTTCTGCTGCAGGGCTCGGTAGACGAAACGAACTCTTTCCAGTGCTGCCATACATCAGAGACGCTTCAAACTAATGGGGGTAAGTAATATTTTTTTGCAATTCTTGAAGAAGATACGAGTACTTAAGGATGTCTGTTCTTTTTGCTTACGATTCACTATAAATTGAACTGAGGGTATGATTGTTTTTCCTTTCTTCTTTCAAGATCTCAAAATTCATGGCTTCGGCTGGAGTCAATTAAATACAACTCATGATGGTGGCATATTTTTGTGGCTAATTTATCTTAAGGTTTTGGTTCTTGACCAAAATTAATTTCCTTTCACCTCAAAGTAGCAATAACATATCTCGGTGCTTTTAAAGTTCACACCACACGATTTATAATCGGCACTCCTCTCACTTTTTTCCTTCATCTCTTTGAGAAATTTATGGGCTTCACATATTATACAGCACTCACTAAGTTTTCTGACGGTCAGAAACAGTGATCCCAAGCGTACAGATTTATCCGTGCCGCGCGGATATTCCCTATATCGACACGGACCGCGTACGGACCAAAACCTTATGGGAAAACGCTTCCCTATCGTAAAATATCCGTAGACGTGACGTCACAGAATGACGCTCGGCCAATACCAGCACGGAGAACGGTAGAGCGTACGGATCTCGCAAACGGGGCACCCAGGAACACTGGTCAGAAACATAATGTAGGTTAAAGATCTTACGAGCTCACAAATTTACTTATGCCTTCTGTGATTCAGCAGTCAACACTGACAATTCTAAACTTCCTGAGTCCACACCACACCTCATATGAACTGACAATTTTACACAACCAGGCAAGATTAAATTTTAAAGTGCATGTTCAATTTAACACAATTAAATACTTATGACATACTTAAAGTCTCCTCGTAATGATGTGAAAGCATTGAGCTTCCTGCGACAGACAGCAATTATGACAGATGAGGTGCACTAAAGGGAGGGTCTTGGATAAGACTATATGGTACGACAAAAATTTGATAAAATGAAGGAGAACCAGTTTTGCTCCAGATTTTGAAACGTAGGACAAGGACAGTGTGAATTTGACTGTCAGTGCCAATATTTTTTCAGACTTGGGGAATTATAAGGAGAATTACATTGAGTGCTCAGAAACAAACTGAGAAACATACATTTTGAAGAGTCATAAGTGATCGGAAAAGGTGATAAAAATGGATATTGCAGGAACAAATGAAGCTCGGAGTATGAAGTGGACAAGGGACCGAGACCCTATTGTCTCCTTCATGACCTCGGTTCAGTGAGCGCAGTAAAAATATTGCAATGGGCAAAAGAGGCCTGCCATAAATTAATGCATCTTCATTTTGGTAAATTTTGAGCCACCCCTGTGAAAACGTTAAAACAATCTGAAGGTAAACATGTATCTGGCCTTACAATGGAATCCTAACCTATACCTACAACAACAGAGGACGATGTCTTGGATACCTGGCCCAAAAACTGGTAAATTCAATTGATGAATTTCGCAGAAGTAATGGGAAAGCATACCTCTTCACTTCTTATGACCTCTTTGAATTCTCTTTTGATTCTTGAAGCTGCAATATTCGCAGACATGGTTGATCACTGGTGCACCAACTTCACACAGCACTACCACTTCAGTAGTAATTTAAAATCATACTAAAATTTGATCACATTGAGTTGAACTTCAGAATTCTGAATACGACATTGATTTTGTTTAAATTCTAGAGAGAAATAAAAAGAAATGACCAGAATAATTCACGATAACCAGCTGCGTGACTTGTGATGTGCGTGACAAAATAAATACAAAACTGCAGTGATGCAAGGGGAGAAACGTGAAATTTCACTGCGACCGCATCGCTGCAACCTAACGCTCAAACAAACCTGAACGGATGACGTCACAATAGACCTCGCGGTCGCGGTCCCCGGGAGTATACGCATACCTAAATTAATTCAGGAAATAAAAAATCTCATTTTTCAGGGGAAGGGGGAGGAAAGTGGAGATGCAGCATCACCTCTTCAAAATCACGAACCGGAAAGTTATAATTTAATTTTTGCGACTCGAAGTCGACGACTCTTACAGAAAATTTTGTCCGGGTTCGGGAAGGGGGGGGGGGGGGGTAGGGAGGGCAAAATTACTGAAAGGAAATACGGGGCATAATACTCAAATTAAGCTCTATTTTTAACTCTTGTTTTTTTGGTTATTTTTTGGCACTCTCTTGAGAAAATAACCAAGATTACTGAAAATCAATAAAATTGCATTATAAATTTATAAAAAAATGATAATAAGTAAGTTTACAGAAAAAGAAATAGTTGCATAAAAAATGAAGAAATATATAAATACAGGCATAAATCCCTTTAAATTCAGGGACAGCGAGAAATTAAGGCGGTTCATGAGCGACAAATCTGTTCCCGCGGGTGATGGTGTTGCAGGTGGGGGGGGGGGGGGGGGAGATCCCATGGGTGTCCATTCTTGCTTGCCGCGTATTCAGGGCCTAGGGTGGATTTTATTAGGAAAAGAATGAATTAAGACGTGCATCCATAATGTGTCTTTAAATGTTGGTTGCGCCAGGAATAGGATTTATGTACTCATGTAGGTACCTGAGCTCATGACATTCCATTTAGCTCCAAGTGTTTCGTGGCGAAAACAAACGAACACATCATTCATTTCGCACTCACCCGAAAAAGGTCACTCAAGGACATGTGATTATTAATAATTCATCTTTTTCCCTAATAAGACGAAACCACACCGGAGAACCAGCAAAATATTTTTCCGAGATTATGCAAATGAGCCTACTTAACAAAACGAAAAGAGGAAGGGAAGCTAAGGAAAAGAAGAAAAAACAATACATGACTTCAAAAATTATACATTTGGTTTTAAAAATACTTATATCAGCAATTTTGCTTTATTTTCAGCGATACCAAAATATTCTTTGCAATATCAAAACATATTAACTCCGGTATAAATAAAAACTTTTTGCGCTCTCGTACAGATTTTTCCACTTTTGCTCCGTGAATGCATTTCAACATGTCCTGAAAAGCTCATTTTAGAAGAGTCTCTTGAAGAAATACTTATCCAAAATCAACTGCGCACACTAACAATCATTATTTATTTTGCTCTTTAATTTTGAGAATAACCGTAGAGCTTTAGAGGACTGAAATAGCACGTTTCAGTTTCATGATTTTTAAATAGTCCCGCCCTCAAAGGCTGGAAAACCTAACAAAGTCACAAGTATGAGAGGCATGCGCAAGTCAATCAAATATTTGCACACCTAAACTGAAAGAAAAATACCGATGAATAAAAGTTGTACGTAGAAAAATTTGTTCTTTAATTTTTCATAATTCTTATGATAAAACAAACCGCGACTCATCTGCTTTAGTTGTAATGTCTTTGAGAAGGTCGTTTGGTAACTAATGTGCAAAATTATGTGCAAAATTTTCGTCTGCTGGTAGTGGCATCCTACCTGCTCCCTCCCAGAGCTGTTTTGATTGGCCGGTGGATTTCCATCATGTTGTTTTTGTTTTTCAGTAATGCCCGTCGTGTCGGATCCAATTCGTGCTAAGAGTTTGTTACGTGCAAACTTAGTTTCTGCCAAACCACCCATCCTTCAAAGCAGAATGCCGAATATCAAGGTGTTCAGCGGCACATCCCACCCGGATTTGGCCCAAAGGATCGTGGATCGACTCGGTATTGATCTCGGCAAAGTCGTCACCAAGAAGTTCAGCAACTTGGAAACATGGTGAGTCTAACACGTTTTCACCGCTCTTCCCGATCTTATCGTCCACCATTCCCTCGTGTCGTAGCTCTTTTCATCTTGTGACTTCTTTTAAACCAATTCCCAGCCGCTACTTCGCCCAATTGCACCCGGATTTCTCTCGCAAACTTCGTCGCTTTTACGTCTCAGGAATCGGATTTCTGGAAAGATAGAGGCTCCTTATAACCTGTTCCAACAGGATTACCAACCCCTTTGTTTATATTGCGTTGCGGCAAGGCGATGCGGGGGTGGCCGCGAATCCATGCGGCACACAACTCGAAACACTTTTCTTCAATGATCTGTTATTGTCATGATTTCTCCTCGCTTTACTGCCGTGTAATTTCCAATCAGTGGGCTTTTGTCCCATCAGAACAATAACCTGCCTGTCAAAAGTTTGTTTTCTAAAACCTTGCAGCATCCTTGAACTTTAGATTGTTAGCCGCCACTCATGACTTTACTTAGCAACCAGAAATAACAGGAATCTAGCCTTGCTCTCATCCTTGAGGCTTTGTCGTGATTATTACCATCTGCTGTATCAGCAATTCAATATTCTACAAAGAGATGCATTTTTGCCCCTTCTAGTCCAACCACCAACAGCCACCGCACTGGCAGTATGTGCTCACCACAGCTTGAGAATCATATGTTCAGATGAAAGTCAGTCACTGATTTGGCACTGATGAATTCCAAACACTCATCAACTTTCAACTTACGTGCTACCCAGCATGTTACATGATTATCGGGGGTTTCACCCTCGAAATGTCTCAAAATGGAGCTATTGTTGAAAAATTTTATCCTTCAGTGATAGCATCAGTGGAAGCATACATTTTTGAGCTTCTTTCATCATTTTGATTTTTTTAATCATAAGATAATGAATTATCAATGTCTGAGAGTGCCTCAACAGACTTGATAATTTCTCTTCCGTCATTCTAAAGCAATCTTTATGGCTTTGTGGTTCGACCGTACATGTTTTCATCCACATAGTGGTGAAGGGGGGAGGGGGTCGGCTGACACTAAATTTAGAGTTGCTATGAAAACTGTAAATGTCTGTATACTTTGAGGAATGACAAGAAAAAAAATGAGTCAAATTCCTAATTTTTCCTGTTCGGAAAAAATTACAACCGAATCAGCTGAAACTCTAGCTATCTCAAAGAATTTTACAATTTGATGGAAATCCTAGCATTATTTCTGCAAATATAAGATTTAACGCAGGATAGGTCTCAAGGAAAAAAGCTCAAACTAGACTGTAACTGCCAGAGGTGAGAAACTTTTAAGAGACTTAGCTTGACTATCAGCACTTTTGATGCTTACAACTCCCACAGAATGCGTTGCTGTTGATTTTTCCATATGAATTCCTATTTTTCACTTTAAATTTAACACTGATTATATCTAAGTCAAAGTTTATTTTTTTCTTCTCCTGAAGCAATTATTAAGTACTTAGGTACTTATGTTTTTGTCCTTTAGTTTTTCAGCCACGTAGAGAGAGATGAATCATTTTTAAAAGCATTCAACATACCTATTGTCAATATTTGATAGAAGAAATTAATCGTGTTTTTAAGCATTGTCGTCAAGAATTGTCAGGAAAGACAATTATTATCATCCATTTATATCTCTAGCATTACCAAGGTGATGGTGAAAATCGTAAATCATCCTTATCACCTTGGTTAACCAGTGGTCACTTTAGAACAGATTTTGTTGACAAATCTTTTGGATCATCCAGTTCTTATACAATCCCTGTCACCAAGATGGTAAGACCACATTAATGAGATTGAAAGATGTTACAAGTATGAAATTTGGGCGCAACAAGTTTTTAATGATGTTTCCTTCACTTTACAGTGTAGAAATAGGCGAATCTGTGAGAGGAGAAGATGTGTACATAGTTCAGAGTGGAAGTGGAGAAGTCAACGACAATCTCATGGAGTTGCTAATTATGATCAATGCCTGCAAAATTGCCTCAGCCTCCAGAGTAACAGCTGTGATACCTTGTTTCCCGTATGCGCGGCAAGACAAGAAAGATAAGGTCAGAAAATTTTAATATTCTATTTCCATATTCGTGGCTCAGCCATATATGCTGGAATTTTTTTTACTCTATTTTTTTTTTCTTAAAATTTAACGTATATGTTGATTTTTAGCCTCTTCAAATCAGCCGTTAACTTGAGGAAGATTAAAATTTAGTTCAGGAATGTGAATCTGTTTCCCTGGAGGATGGATATCACTGAAAGGCCATGACAAAGAGGAAAAAATAATTGGTTATGTAGATCTTTAAGTAATTCAAAGGTATTTGTCTTTGTTTTGGGAGGAAATAAGAAGCATTGATAAGCCATCACGGAGAGCAAAAGAATAAGAGATGTACATTTTTTAGTCCTGAAAGTTTTCAGCTTAACTGTACCCAGTTTATGCTAAACATAACTCCGCTCAATGGGGATGCTTTTACGGTAGTATTTAAATGTCTGAATATTAGGAAATGTCCAGAGGTACTTTTCCTTTATTGACCCTTAGATAGTTGCAGCATCGAGGCTATGTTTTATCTTCATTTCTGCCCTTCTGATGGGAAGATACTTAAAGGCCTTGTTCAGAGATGTTATCGAAAAGTTACATTAAAACTTAGCTGCTTGAAATTTTTCCTCTGGAGACATTCATATATGGCAGCAGCTGTTTGCTTTAGACCCATTCCAGTTATCTGTTAATTATTAGCTTTTCCTTTGATGAAAATGTCTGGACAGCTCTTCCATGTATCTGTGCACCTGTCGGTAAATTTTCTTCAGTCCTCACTTTCGGCAGCTACCAACTCAAATATATTCATTTTACCTGTGCTGCTGTGTTAAGGAAGAACGCATTATGGTCATTCAAGTGTTGCCAAATTTCCCCTGACAAAAGATTTATTTTTGAGGAAAGTGTCGCATTCTTTTCCTTGAAATTTTCAGATGTTTTAGATTATGATTTCAACAAAATCGTCTGAAAAATTAGAAACAAAATATTCACAAGTTTCCCAGTAAATTCGTTTTTTGTTGGAAGAAATATAGCAATGTCTGAAGGCTCATACAATGTTTTTCCCTAGTATGGCAGTGTAGCAATTTGCTTTTTCAATTTTACCACACTAAAAGTTTGTTCCCCGTTTGCTACATGTTCTTGAAAAACTGTCTGCTCTTTATTTTTTGGGGTACCCCTCTCTCTGCCCCTACCTCTTTTTCTGTGGCAGATAACTGTAAATCTGTAGTATGTTGCGAGTTAATCGTCCTAAAGGTTTTCCATAGATGATCACAGCTTACAGTCCTCGATTTTTATTATGAATAATCCGAGCGTTTATACAATGCCATAAGGTACTTCTCAATGATCCTTGTAATGCTTAATTCAAATGTCGCCGTACATCTATTCATGAGCCAGCTAAATTCACTTTCATACCCTGAATAAAGTGCTTCAGGGAAACCAATGTTGTAGTGTATGCTGACGACTGGTAAAGCCTCTAAACAAAGTATTTGAATCTAGCTCGTTGTCTCTTCAAAAATTAAGTTACATAATCGTCTCTTTTTGCTGCTGTCATTATCAAATTATTTGCCTTATCTGTTTATAACAGATTTAAACCCCTCAATGTTCACGAAAGACCATTCCTTTTTTTTATTCATTGAGTCACTCTTATTCCTTCAGAGAAAGTATACATACCTGATTTATTTTTAAAAAGAAACGTCTTTGAACAATGAGGACAAAAATTGTCGTATTTTCTGTTAGTTATTTCAAGTGTGAGTAATGAGATATTCCTTTTTTATCAGAGAATGAATTAAGGCCCATTACTGAGTAGGTATAAAATTTAATGGAGCCATGAGCAAAGGGTTTGTTTTTTTCTCTTTTATAGCTAAGCAACAGTGTACAACATTTCTCTCTTAGAATATTTGTGTGATCAGGGCAAAATTCTGATTCATTTTTGTATAATCTTGCAAACATAATATCACACACCAAACTACTTAAACTGTTTAGAATTTTTCAAGAATATTCTCGTGAGGGACAATCATCGGTCGGAAAATAGTTGTTAGACCATACCATCAGGCTTGTACTGTGTCTTATACTAGTGCTGTAGAAGTCTGCACAGTCATTTGAACGTATTTCTGCCAAACGGAACAATGTGCATTAAGACATGAGCCCTGAGACCCATAAAAATATATGCATAACAGGGCTCGCATCATAATGCACATAGTTCCGTTTGGTAGAAATACGTACATTTGGAACTTGCCTGCCAGACTTCAAGGCTAAATGAGTATCCTGTTATTAGCAAGATGACTCTAAGTGAGGTCGTAGACCTTCAAGTTATCAGTATAATATTCCCTCATCGGGCTTAGCTATTTTAAACTTAATGCTCAAGCATCCTGTGAAAATTATTCAGATATAGAGAGTCAGAGAGGGAATGTAATGCTTCACTTTTACCTTGGGATAATCCGTTTTTTGGCAGCTCATTAAGTTGTATAGCTTGGCTAGTATCAAATTTTTAGAGATACTCTTTCATCAACATGGATTTTTTGGAAAGTCTGTAGAGAAAAAGCTGCAGGGCATGGGATGAGTAGAAATTATGGGGATGACAATTTGTGGGAGTTTTCCGCACTTAGCTTATTGTTAATAAGTTGGCTGCTCTTCTGTTAGTTTAAATTGCTGGTTTTTTTCTGCTTTGATTAAAAGCCCATGATCTAGACAATTAAGTTAATTTTTTAGAGCTCTCAAGCTATGAATCGTTCATTACATTTTATTCAGTTAATTTCATGCATCCACACTTCCTCCCCCCAGATGGAAGGATTAACATTGAACACGGTCTTAACTATTGATAGTGTACTTCATGAGCTGGTTTAATTGAAGAGCTTGCACCTGTTGAGAGTCAATTTTGGAGTGCGTTCAAAACGTCTTCTCTTTTGAAAGTTAAATTTAGTTCTTAGTTAATGCTTTGACAAGATAATTATGGGGAAGGGGCTTAAAGTATATTAATTAATAGATTATTGGTGGATCAATAAAGGGTATCGAAACCTTTGATTGAACTAGCTGCAGCCTTTTTATAATTTTTTTTTCAGTTTTTTTATTTTAAGTATGATGTTAATTTTTCATATTTTTTTTTATTTTCCCATTTTACGGTTCCCATTTAACGGTTTCCAAGGGTAGAAAATTCCCTCTCAAAACATTTAAGGGCCATAGAATCTGAAGTGTATCAAAGATTATTAATTCACCATCAGACCATCACCCTGAGGGAAATTTAATATGCCTTTATTCCTCTTTAGCTACTCATGTGAATCCAAATGCCTTCATTTCTCTTTCTTGCTCTTTCAATAACAGATTTATCAGTGTTAGATAACAGTTTCAACACTTGAGTTGAAGCTATTTTTATATAGCTTGCAAAATTTATAATTCTGTGATAGATAGATGTTTTTTAATTTTGCGAGGACCATTTTTAATTAACTTATGTAATTCTAGGGGATTTGGATTTTCTAGCCTGTTTGTTAAACTCCAGGCGGCATTTCAACATAACTTGCAATTTCAGGTTTTCGGGTCATTAATAGTTGCTTCAGGACGTGGTTAAATAACCAGTCAGAAATGATTAGGTTGATTACGTATCATAGATCTGGAAAGTTTAAAGCTTATCAAATATTAGTCAAACTTGGCAACTTAAAACCCTTGTCAGTTCAATATCTTGGTATCAGAGTAAAGAAAAAATGAAAGGCTGCACTACACATGGGCACATATGCTTTTGACTGATGAAATTTTGTGGTATTATGGCTCACATCATATTTTTTCCTGTTGTTCAAGTCTCAGTTCTTAACTTAATTTTCGTTTTATTTCCGCCCTTTTCACTGAGTGCAACTATTAAAGGCATCCTACCTTTATAGAACTAATTGATTAACTCTCTTTTGTTTTTCTGTGGCCAATGAAACTTGCTTTTAAGGGAGAGTATTTTTTTAATTTGAGCAGATTTAAGTGACAAAAAAGAAAAAAAAACGATGGTATCTCCTTCATTTAAATGAAGATAGTTATAAGTACGTCTGAATATAGTGTAATTTTATTTTTACCACATCATATTTCAGACCCGTGTGTTTTAAAAAATACTCTCTCTGAATTTGTTTTTTAATAAACAACGTATCATTTGGCTAAGGTGTACTTTTTTAATTTTTTTTTTACTTTATTTGATAGCAGGTTTAGAAATTTTTCCCAAATAAAGAAAAAAGTTTCTAAGTTAGACGTTAGTTGTGGGTTTTAGGTAGGTCAAAGAAAAGTTGACGGAAAAAGTATTGGTTATGAATGGTTTAGTGCTGACATGTTTTTGAAATTTTCTTGAAACCTCTTAAAACTCACGGTTTTGTAGATCAGTTAAGTTCAAAATTTTAGCTGTTTCTCAATTTCCAGAGGAGGAACAAAAAATGGATAAATTGTACTAATCGTCAAAGATGGAGACTTTCATTTCCAAATTTCTTCAATACCTCATCATTCATTCTTATCCCTTAAGTGCTCTTGGCACCTGAGAAGATAACATTTTTTGAAGTTTCCCAAGAATCAAATAATTTAAGTATGAAAAATTGTAAGAAAGGCATTTACAAGGCTCTTTCATACCCTCCCCCTTTTTTTTTATCTGGAGGAGGGAGACATGAGTATTTGAATATTTTGCCCAATATTAGCCCTACAACTTTCAAAGACATTTTCTGCTCTTAAAATTTTTGGAAAAGTTATTTAACAACGTTGTAATCCCTTGGTACTTGCACCGAAATAATTAAGTACAATACAAGTGCTCCATTTGTTTGAAATATTTTAGACTTAAGTGACCGGTGATTGATTTGTTGAAACAGGGCAAAGAGGATGGAAACCAGGACGTCGCGCCTGTTGTCTGCAAAAACTTTGAGTGGAAATTCAGGGTATTATACGGTTTCTTTTATCCCTCTATCACGCGCTGGTGTCTGTTATCAGTGTCAAATCTTGCTAAGGCTGCTCCTTTCAGTTCAAGCCATGTCAATGGGGAAAAGAATCCATCATCTTACCAAGGAAGAATGTTTACTGAGTCCCATAAATTTTTGCTCTGCAAAGCCCCAAGCAGGTTTTCCCCTATTTTCTTAATCAAATAAAAGAGTGATGGAGTCAACATAGAAAATATTTTTATTAACCATTCTGTAAGTGCTCTTTTTTTCGTGGAAATTGTAGGGAGTAGGGTGTCATGCCATGGTGAACCAATGAAAGAGGAGGACTGAAAAAGGTTATAGTATTTAGTGGAAGGACGGTTCAAAGAATACAGGAAACTTATAATCCACTCTACAATCCAGAAACTCCTCATTTGGTGAACCAGCAAAGAGGAGAATTTTAATAACAGAATACAATAATTAGGACTCAGCATTCTCTGTTGAGGTGTTGAAATACTACATACTTAATTATAATTGCGTCTTTTTTCGGGGGGGGGGGGGGAGGGCAAAAGGATGAAAAGGCTTCTTAAGAAAACATCTTAAATTGTTCTTTATCAGCTTATTTGAAATAATAATCGCCCTAATCAGAGGTTGCCTCTAACAGCTTCTTCTCTGCAAGTAACTGGACACACCTATATTTATTTTTCAACTGGAGTTATATATCGTTGGTGAAACTAGAAAACATGTATCCTAAAGGCTACAATGTTGCTAATTCCTAGTAATGTTTAATTTTGTCCACAGAAAATCAAGTTGGAATCAAGTGGAAATCTTGAAAATTTTCGTGATTTTCCTCCCCTAAGTTACTCATATTCTTATGAACATCTACATGAATATCCTTCAAACAATGAGGTTGCTTCATGTGTTTATAAAGAAATGAACCAAGAGCACGAATTTTAAAACTGCAATGAGATCCCAGACATTTTATCTAGTTTCATCACCGATATGTACGAGTTGTGCATGTCATAGCAAAAAGGGCCAAGTCATTGTTGCAAATTCTGGTTTCTAGCTAAAGACCCAAGGGGGAAAAATGTCTCCAGCTGCAGTTTTAACCAGCAATAATGATAGCTAAAATCGAGTTAGAATATCTCTTTAAGCAGCATTTGAATCCTTTATTGAAGTTGTAGACAAATTTCTATTTCAATGAAAAAATTTCGGTATCTTTTTCCCAAAGTGCTAATTCAATGTACTGTCAATCAACAAAAACAGTGAGAAGTGATAAAAGTGATTAAAAGATCATAGGTACAATGAACATAGGTCTGCTCTGTCTTACAAAAAAGAAACAAACGGAAAAATGTGAGCATATCCTGGTGGGCTCAACTCAAAATCTTTTAATATTTTGTTCAATTTTTAACATTTGACTTGATATTATTTTGTTTGAAAATTTGTTTTTTAACTCCCCTCCCCCTCCCTTGTCACAATATTCACCATTATACAAGCGGGCAAAAATTTGGCCTCAGTAAATATTCTGCCTTTGAAGATTCATCTAACAGCCTGTTAAAGCTTTGCTTCTACAAATAATAGCTTATCTTGGGAATCATCTTGTCGGGACCATTGCCTGTCTTATCACAAACCAAATGCTTGAGGGCAAACACTTTTGGCCTCTTCTAGAATTAAGTGGCCATGCTACAAAAAGCATTAATACCAGAAAGTAACCTTGGTGTTCGAAATAGACAATTAAGTCAAATCGTTAATTTTCAGAAATGAGTAATTTGCAACGAGAAAATATCAGTGAGCAAAATCTGCAACCTTATCCATCCATTGGTAGGCGTTCTTTAAGGATTTGAGTTCAGAGATCTAGATGGAGCAGTATTTTTCACCGCAAATGATGATCGTCTACGATGAAAGGAAAATAAATGTCTTGAGGGATCCATTTAGCTTCTGGCATATCATTAAAAGTTAGTCACGGAATTTGATGAGCATTCAACCACAACTTGGATCGCTCATTCTTTTCACAAAAAAATTAACTCTTGTCTTAGCGAGAAGTTAATGATTTCCTGGTTTATCACTGTTGTATCTTCTTAGAATTCGGGAAAAACACTTCGAGCATGTGCAATTGCACAGTCTTGCTAATTCTCGGATCACATTACATCAGCTACGAAGTTCGTTTATATTACATTTATGTGTTAAATTCTGGAAAGACGTCAAAACATTCCATCGCATTAGGATTTTTTGGAGATGCAAAATCGTCTCCACTAAAGAGCTCCTCTAGAAAACTTGTGTGCAATTAGGAAAAAAATCAGGTTTGTCCTTGATATTGGACCCAACAATACTTCTTCCCATTCCTTTTGAGTACCCTCTGGTCATTACTACCATTTCCAGCCAATGGACCACTAGGCAAGGTACGAAGTTAAGCATTCTGATACATGTTTCCTACTTAAAATTTCACGTAAAACACGATTTGCACAACAAAAATTACTGAAATTACCTCCTAACTAAGATATTTAATGATATTTGACGCGTGAATTCAAACCTCCTGCTCATGGAAACACAATAGCCTACTTGAGTCAAATCGCACCTTAAACTTCACCATGACAATCTCTGCGATATGAAAATCTGGCAACCTCACTCTTGACGCTTTGGCTCAGCTACAGCAAATTGTTTACACTTTGAACAAAAAAGGGTGGGAAAGGAACAATGCTTGATTCAAAAGCCTGCTAAAACTTTTGTAAGGTGCGATTTAACTCACACAGAGAATTGCGTTTCTTGTGACCGGGCAGTCCAAATTTTCCGTAACCTATGTAAAATAAAAACGTTAATATCTTAGTTAGTAGTTGATTTCGGCAATTTACGATGCAAAAATTGTGTTCTACGTGAAATTTTATTAATGAGACATGTATCAGAATGCTTAAATGCGTCCTTTGTCTAGTGGTCTGTTGGCTAACTAACAGACTGCCCTATGTGACGTGTACAGTAATCAAGGATAGGGAGAAAAATCTTGGTGCATTTACAACTGAAGGCAATTCCTATGTAGCCATTTAGCCCAGTAACTACTGAATTGGGAAATAAAGATAGTTTTTCCCAGCTTTCTCCGGTATTTCGCCTCATCCTATTATTAAAAAAAACATGTTTTATGCAAATAGCAAGGTTTGCTACTTTTTATCAACTGATACACTGAAAAGTGATCATCATTGCCATTTTACCATTTTGTGAAGCTGACGTTTTTTGTGTCGAAGAAGGAGTTTGGAAATTAATTTTAACAGGCACCTGTTCTAAGAGGAAAACTTCTGCAGAAAATAAGAGCTTAAGAATGATTTAACACTTAGGTAGCCTAGGATTTTTTCATTTTATTTTTTTGATCACTTTCTGTCCTCTACATTTATTGTTGAATCAACAAAGCGATTTGATGTTTCCCAATTTGGATAGCATTCTGCACTCAAAAGAAACTGATACTCCTTAGATGTTTAATGTACTGTATTGAAGCTCATCATAGATAAAAATAGTTTATCTTTCGGTTGATTAGATTTCAATGTTCAGGTTGTGCTTGGTGACTGATAAAGGCACTACATTGATGCTCCGTATAATAAGTTGCAGCCACTGATCTTTGCTCTCTTATGAGGAAGAATAATAAATATTTGCACTCCATGCATAATTACTTCAATTTTTTCCCCTTTTCAAATGACAGGTCTTCATGTACCTTTCCCCTGTATCTACTGGCTCTTATATTCTTCATAATGCTTTTGAAAGCGAACAAACCTCTACTCTTGATCAGTTTAGTTTTTTTCCTTTTTTTGATGTGGGATTTCCAAACCCAGGATCTCTGCTTCAAGGCCTCAAAATTTGTAAGAATCAGCTAGACTAGAAATCAAAAGAAACACTCATTGCCCTCTCACCACTCCCATCACCAGTTCCATCCCCTGTCCTCCTCGCCAGGTGTGTATTAAGGGAACATGAAATAACTTGATGAAAAAAAGTGGATTCTAATGAGAATTCCTGCCATAGGTTTTCAGGCAATTTGTCTCAGTCCTTTACGAAAAGAAGTAATCGAGAATCCACAAATTATCCAGACTTACGATTTCTTGTAATTCTAGATTATTGCATCCATTAAATTTTTTAAAGACTTAACAAGAGTAGCTTAGATTTATGAAATTACAACATTTTTTTAAATTTAATTTACACACCAATGCATTTCGGCATGAGAGCCATCTTCAGGGTACTTACAACTTACAAATACAATGAAAATTATCAAAACTTAATAATAAAAATAATTTAGTAAAAAATTACATAGTTCGGTTGAGAGAGAGGTGAGATGCGAGGAGGAAATCAATTAGCTGAACTTACAGCCGTCCAATTATTTAAGGAATTATTTATTACCTTGTGGTTGCTTTAGGTTTACTTCTTCAGCACTCTCTTGTCACAAAAACTTTTTTTTTCCAAGTAGAAACCATAATATTTGGATGAGTGCATCAGTTTCTTGGAATGAGAGATTATGACAGTCTGTAATTGGTGGCAAATATTTTTTCGAATCTTTTTTTCTTTCTTATAACCCTGCGGTCATACTTACAAAAGTTAACGTCCTAAGTCGTTCAAGTTCGTCCAACAAATTTTAGTGGTATTCGAAAACTTTCAAACGTTTTTAATTTTCTCAAAACAACATGAATGTTCTGTAGACTCTTGTTTTGAACATCTGAGCAATTAATTATGACCACATCTTCTCCTAAAAGTTTTTCCTTTGTCACTGATGGCGATCTTAATCCCTTGAATTTTGTGTGTTATCATTGGTTATCTTATTGATTAAATTCCGTGTGAAGTTCAAATAGTCTAATTCACCATATATCATCAACACTAAAGCAATTGATTTAATTGTAGGATCACCGAGTGGTTGTGGTGAATAATGTCCCAGTATTCTCTGTGGATCATGTGGTTTGTTACGGCAACTTTCTTTTCGCTCGTGAAACTTGTGTCAAGTTTGAGGCGTGAGCCCCGTTGGTTTGATTGGAAAGCATTTATAAATGTCTCAACCTAATTAATCTTTTTTCATGCAAAGAAAAGCACAGTAAAAATTACCATTTTTTTTTTTTTTTTTTTTGGTTTGGAATTCACATATTGGTACTGAGTTGCATTCCCCAGTTGATAACCTATGTTTGATATTTCTCCTCCTGTCACCTGTAAAGAGGATATAAGATACCAAGAGTTACCGCCTACCAACATTTTTTCATTGGCTTTACACCCTTATGTTTCTTTAAAGATTTGGTTGCCGTTTTCTAAATTTAAAAAATGAAGCATTATTATCCAACGCCTTGGCCTCAAGTAGATTTGTTGGAACTAAGTAATGCAATCATTTCTTTGATACTTTTGAGTCTCTTTCCGTTTTGTCAGGCAAAGTTTTTGTGGCTGAGAAGTTGTCAACATTGCTAAAGAAAGTTCACCTTGAAGAAGTTGCAGTCCTAGGCCAAAATTTTTAGATGCTCTTCAAAACTTTTGATCTGCAACCGGTTTAACTCAACTTTTTTGACTTGGAACTTGCTTCAGCTATTCTCATCTTACCCTCAGAAAATCTAGAAGTTCTTTGCTTGAAAGGTCTTGTAAGACAATCAGAAGACAACTTTAAGTCTAATTAGTTTCTTTTATGGCCCCTTTAAAAATATTGGTGTCAACAATCGAATTTTTTTTTTAGTAATCAGGGCTGAAAGACTCAGTTCTTTGCAAAAACCAAAGTTTGATAATTTTTACTGTTATTTTCTATGTATTGGCTCAACATTTTGAATTTGATTTTGATAGAATGTAATTCTGAAAACTAGCAAGTACAGTATACTCCTTAAGACTAGAGTATGGTAATACAAGAGCAATGTTGTGCGTTGGAAAATTCTTTTTCCATCCTCATCCTCAACTTCAAGTTTTCAGGTCCACTCTCAGTCTTAAACAGATTCAAAATGATACCATTCTGTTCTTTTCGCATGCCTGTTTTTCGAATTTTGGAATTTTCTTTTTAACTATCAGAGTGTCCAACAAAACGTAAAGTGGCTCATATAGAAAACTGTGTAAAAGTAAGCCTAGCTTGCTCGGGAGGAACATCTTTTTTCTCAATCATCGGGGAGGGGGGGGGGGGGGAGGCTCCTTGGACGCTCCTGTGGTATGTAATTTTTGCCACCATAACCATCAAGGGGCTCTCGTTTCATAATTCTAGGCGCTTCAGGGCAGTAAGTTAAATCTAATTTTTGCAGTGCCAATAGTGAAAGAAAGTTTTAGAAAATCTTCTATTGCAATAGAGGGAATTAGATTTTCCTGTTCTATGAATATCTATCAAATGCAAACGTATAAAACGTAAGATTGCTCTCTGAATTTTTCCTGCTTTTCATGCCTAATTTTTGTCCTTTGAAATTCTTTAAGAGTCTCCAACTTTATAAAGTTCTTGTCATGGCATTTCACGACATATCTAAGTTTTTTTTTGTCTAAGGGCTCTTTGAGAATCAAGGAAAATTCAGTTTCCTTTAGTAATATTTATATTTTGTCCGACTTACCACTATAACTACTGTCATACCTCTAAATGTTTTTTCAATCAAATATACCTTCAATCAAGTTATCATTCCTGGGGCTAAAATATCAATCGGCCTAGTCCTGAATACTCCTCGGTATCCATAATATGTCGTCAAAATAAGCTTTTTTTAATTTTGAATCTTACTTGAAAAAAAATTTTGGACCAAATGTGTCAACTCAAAACAAATATTGATCTGTTAATGTTCGCTCTCTCATTAAAGCAATTGAAGATTCAATTATTTTTCAAAGTTATATTCCAAAATCAGGTGATTCAGCTGTAAGTTTAACAAGCAATTCTAAGAATTGACGAGGAAAAGATTTATACTTTCATTGAATTTTTCCTTTGTTTGAAGTTTCTGTGCTTTTTTCCCTACTCTAAGTGAAATCAGCCTTTTAAGCAGAAGAGACGGTACTTTTAACATTTGCTTGCTTGCTTGACCCAGCCGTTTTCATTTGACCCTCTTGTTCGCCTTGGGGTACTTTTTGTCAGTGCAATCTAACAAGAATAATCTGCCTAGCCTGTAATACCAATGGAAAATGGTTAATGGTGCATTTCTTGAAGAAAAGAAAAAAATTGCTGTCTGTTTGGGATAAAATACTTCATTGGAATCCGTGATCTCCCATAATTTTTAATGAATCGCATAATCATTCGGGGTTACCTACGGTTGAGGGTGGATTTTTGGATTATTTCTGGAAATAAGCCTGACTGACCGTTGTTTTTATTTCAGGGTTCCTTCTCTGTAAAACCCAAAAAGTCACTCAGAACGGTAGGTAACCACCGTCATACATTTTATGTTTTGTCTCACTTTATGTTTATGTCTCACATTTTATGCATGATGATAGTCACTGGTATGTGCTTATGAAAACAAATTTTTTTTTTGATGTAAGAGCTTCCCCAGAAGTCCCTCCAAAATTCAAAGTGAGTTAGTGAACCTCCTCAAAAGACGTTCGTCTGGAGAAACTAGTCTGATAAACTCAACTATTTTAGTTCTTCCTTTTGCAGTCAGATTATTTGAATACATACTTGTTTGATTTAGGTGCCTACTCTTTAAGGAAGTGTCAAAATGTATTTTAAACCCTCATTCTAAAATAACTTTAGACACATTTTACATGAATTATTAAAAAAAAAAAAAAAATTTAATTGCACCTCAGTCATTATTTAAATTTGTAAGTCACTGATTCTCTATTTAAAAGTTTACTAAGCTTATAAAAGCAGTCGTTACTTTGACCAGAGAGTTTTATGCATTTATTTATTTATTTATAGATCAAAACATTGAAATTAGGAGAAAATGTATCCAAATTAAAATTTACAAACGAGCAATTGAGACAAGAGTTGTAGAATTGTGATTCAAAATCAGTTAAAAGAAACATCTTGCAAACCCTTTCCCAGGTTTGACCCCAATAAGAACTTCTTGTTTTTCTCTAAAATGAAGAAAGAGAATATGACAGCCTCTCTTGTATAGTTGCATCGCATAGTTTAAATATATGAGTGGATTGGATCCCCCAACAATATCTCAAAGATTTTTCGGCGATGATGGTCTATCACTAACAGTGTCTAACAGTGTAACTTAATAATCCAGACTCTGGGCAGTGCTCATGAGTAAGCTATCAGGAGAGCCAAACATTGAATTAAATCTTAACCGATCATCTGTTTTTTCAGCCAAGAAGGGAGGTCCAGAGCTAGTACCAGAATAAGTGACAGTTAAAGGTTCTATCTGCAGGCATATATCTTGTTTTTAGCTCCTCTTTTTTTTGACTGTACATGTTTTTGATACACATGCAGGAATTTGGATGCGTTTCATTGTTACATATCATGGTGTTTTTACTTCGAAGTACAAATACCCACCAAAGAAGTACACTAATTGATATAATAGTCCATTAGACAAGGTTTGATTAAGATGTATGTTTTCTTATCAAATTTTCTTGTAGAACACGATGTGTGATCAACGAAAACTACTGAAAGTAACTTTACACCAAGATATTAACGTTTCTTACGGAGTAAATTCAAACTTCCAGCTCACAAGAAAAACCGCAATCCACTTGAGTTGAATCTCACTCGCAACGTTACCTTAACAATTTCTGCTCTATAAATATAAGAGATATATGTATTTTGCAACCTTAATCTCAGTGTCCGCAGGGTGGGGAAGGAAAATTACATACTTGAGGAGCCTAACAAATCCATTGTTGTTCTCGATTTAAGTTTTTTGCCGCCAGTGTTAAATTAAAACGTTAATATCTTGGTTAGGTGTTAATATCAGCAATTTTTGTTGTTTAGATCATGCTCTATGACAAATTTTGAAGAGGACACAGTAATCAGAATGCTCTCATTCATACTCTCTGTAATGGTCTATTCAACAATTCCATTGCCCTGTGAAAGTTGAAATGGCACTTAGGGAAACGGAACCTGAATTTACTTGTATAATGATTCTAGTTAGATTTATCTTCTTCATTCAAGTTTTTTTTCTCAATCATTAGCCACGTTGTCTCATTAGCAAAAGCACATCTGTTTCAATATTTCATCCTAAATTTTAGACGCCTGAAAAAAGATGAGTCGAGAGATCTTTGAAGCGAGAGATGCAATGGGAGCAGCTTGAAAGATAATACGTCCAATGGCATAAATGTTGCTAAAGGATAATAGTCTGGAGAGATAACTTTATAAAAGATAATGATCCTCCTATAAAAAATTGTATCTGCAACGGTAGAGGTATACCTGCTTTGTGTAACTTTTCCTGGTATTTATTCTGGATAGCTCTGAAGTGTCTGATCCAAAAAATATATTTTCCTTTCATCCATTTTGATTCATCGTCATACATAGTGAAAAGATCGAAAAATTTACCTCAGAATTCACCTTTTTGTCTCAAATTTCTAAGAAATTCTCAGTAGGTAATCAGATCGAGGCACGTGAGATTTTTTAACGGAATATTCTAATTAAAAACTGGTCTTCTATTTTCCAGAGTCGAGCACCCATCTCTGCAAAGTTAGTTGCTAACATGCTTTCAGTGGCTGGGGCAGATCACATTATAACGATGGATCTGCACGCATCACAGATCCAAGGTTTCTTCGACATTCCTGTGGATAATCTCTATGCGGAGCCAGCAGTTCTAAAGTGGATTAAAGAAAATATATCTGAGTGGAAGAATAGTATTATCGTTTCTCCAGATGCTGGTGGTGCTAAAAGGTAACGCTAAAGTTTATTTATTTTTGTATTTGGATTGCGTTTAGCAGGAAGGAACCAAGCCACATCAGCTATGGTTTAATTTAATTGGGCAATTTAGTGCGGATTTCTTTAAAATTTTTGAGGAATTTGCTTAGTATTATGCAGAAAATTCACTGAAATTTGCACAAAAATCCACTCAACCATTTTTATGTAAAATATTTAACAGCCCAATTAAATTTGGCAGTAGCTGATGTGGCTTGGTTCCTTTCGACTTGTCGCAGTCCATTTTATCATATTTGATTTCCATGTTAATGAAAAAACAACAAACTTTATTGACTGAAACACCAGGCACAATAGCTCTGCTAGTAGCTAGGGCAGCAGGTTTACTAACTCCAATTATTTTTTATTTTCTATAGGTATCTTTTAGGTATGTGTAATAAACAATAAAATGTACCACCTTTTGTACAACTCTCTATATAGAAGTGTTTTCTTTTTGTAAGCTTCTTATAGGGAGGGGGAGGGGTCTGAGCTTGTCTCATGAGATCTTATGAAAGAGGTCGTCAAGCACAGTCTTATGTAAGCTTCCTACTATAAAAGAAATTTTTACATTTTCCAATCATAAGAATTTTTTTTACTTATTTTTCAGTGTTTCTGTGTTATTTTCTCGAAAATTGGGGGGAGGGGGGGTTAGATCAGTCTAACGCAATTCAAGAGGAGGATTTGAGAGATCGTCGTATGGGCACCTTACAAGGGGGAGGAGGGGTCAAGAGGTCGGCCAAAATACCCTTTGTAATACTTTAGTCTTAACATAAAGTCTGAACATTGAGCAACTTTGTGTGCTTTAATTAATAAACATCTTTATTTTCCAGAGTCACTTCTATTGCTGATAGACTGAATGTAGAATTTGCTTTAATTCACAAAGAGAGGAAGAAGGCTAATGAAGTTGCATCCATGGTGTTGGTGGGAGACGTCAAAGACAGAGTTGCCATACTCGTCGATGACATGGCTGACACCTGTGGCACTATCTGCCATGCGGCGGAAAAGTAAGAACTTTCTTTCTTCAACATTAAAAGAAATAGAATGTGAGGTGTTATCATTCTGACTATTTTAAGACTCCTTTGAGAGAACTCCAAAGGGACTAAGTCAGAACTTTATTTTTCCTTCAATGAATTTCAAAAAACTTAGAGAAATTTCAATATCTACTCTATATAAAAAGGTAAGCTCAGGTTGCCGTAAGGCTATAGTGTATGCCCTAGTGTATAGTAAAATAATAAAGAAAAAGGTTAGGTTGCATAGCTCAGAAAAATGTAATTTTGATCAGCTGTTTATGTCCATCAGGTTATTCTAGATAATTATTTGTCACTGTTTTGACATAGTACAGATGGCAAACAAAAAATGAATATTGTTTAAAAGAAGGAAATAACTTGAAAAAAAAAAAAAATAATTTATTTTATGTCCTAAAATTCTTTTTGCGCCCTAGAATTTTTTTGTTATCTCTTGCCCTTCTGTCATTGAATGTCATTTTTGTTGTTTTTTCAGACTTATGGAAGCTGGCTCAACGAAAGTTTATGCCATTTTAACCCACGGTATATTCTCAGGCCCTGCCATCTCTAGAATCAATAACGCTTGTTTTGAAGCGGTAGTTGTCACCAACACAATTCCGCAAGATACTCATATGAAAGAATGTCCTAAAATTCAGGTGAGCTTTTGAGCCGCTTAAAGCAAGCAAACTGTTTTTGTATAAAACACTCAGTAACATTTTTGAAAAATAATTTCTCTGAATGATCAGAGAAATTCTGAAATTATCATATGATTTTTTGGTAGTAAATCTGGAAAACTTGATGAAATGGGCCTGATGCAAACTTTTGCTAGAGCAAAAACAAGAGTTGTTACTCATAGAAATCACGATGAGCGCATCGGCAATGTCTGAAATGCACTCCTTAATTCAAAATTTGCATAAGGAATTTGCATTTTTTCGAACTTCCCGCCTCAAAAATGATAACACGGCACAGGCGAGCATTTTGTTAGAGGAGTCATTCCATCCAACCCCTGCCCTCAAGGATATTATGCAATATTCAACATAGCCGACGCCAATCTGCCGAAACACATGTGATGAGACGATGATTTTAACCACCTGATAACAATCGGCATGTTTACATTCACATTTTTCTCGCGTTGATAGATTGACCCTGATTGCCTTGATTGACCTCGTGCTCTTGTCAACTTGTGCGCGAAAGCGTCGGCCTTGTTGAGCAGGAATTGAATGGAACGACTCCTCTAACGAAATGTTCATCTGTGCTGTAGCATACTTTTTGAAGCGGGGAGCTTAAGAAAACACAAATTTCTTACGGAGATAGTGAAGTTAGGAGTGCATTTCAGAGTTTGCCGATGCGCTCATCGTGATTTTTAAGACATCCTTTATAAGGAACGACTCTTATTTTTGCTCTCGCAAAAGTTTGCAACAGGCCCATTAAAAGGTTAATTGAGACAAGTATGGGGATTTTTGCTTACAAAATAAATTGAGACTTAAACGAGATATTTTGAAAATGGTCATTTTTCTGGATCAATTTAAAAGATTTTTTTGTTTTTTTTGAGCCTACTCATAGTTGCTTGCCAATTAGAGCCTCAATCAAGTCATGCACAAGCAAGTTAGTTGTACTTGTATTCTGCTTAACCTGACATACTTTCCTATGGGGTTGTTAGAAATGGTTGAAGTCCAACCTTTTGGTGTGGAGAGCAGTGTCTGTAACTCGGCATGAAGTCTTAGCAGCCATCTGGCCAGCGACTTTTTTTCTTGGGGGCCATCTCCGATTTCTTAGGGGCCAAAATGAAAAATTTCCCTTTCGAAATGCCTGAAGTCAGAAATACCCCATGGAATAGCCCCATGCCATAATGTTAGGACAAGACCCGATGAGTCACGAAACTTGATGAAGACGGAGGGGAAGAATTGATAACACGACACAATGTGGCACCTTGCAGAATGCGCTGAAAAATCCCGAAAATGGAGTTTTTCAACGATTTTTTTAGTGGCCAAGCTTGGCCGCTAGTTTCATTCCTTAGCGGCCAAAGGCAATTTCTTACCGGCAAAGTGCAGTTTGGCCAGCGTGTGTCACAATCACTGGTGGAGAGCCATTTGCCTTATTGATATCCCCCCCTTCCACTTCCTGGTTTGCTCATGAAACAAGTGAACTTTACCGCTCAGCTGATGAAACACTTACCTCTGCCAACCTCTCTAAGTGCCAAAGCACAACCACAGGGTATCTACAGGTCTAGAGAACAAAAACCGGGAATAGTGAGGAAATCAGGGGAAAATAAGTGAATTTTATGAGGAAGACAGGACAACTATTCTTTCAATTTTCATTGGGTTTTGCGCATTTTCAATTTCATGGACATGCTTGAAAATATTTTTTAGCAACGCTTTAAGAAGGTATCAAAAAACGCAATTGGAGTCAAGTGCTTTCCTCTGCTGCCAAGCTGAGAGATCGTGAAAACCAGGTTAATTGTAAGATTTGGGCAGGCGGCCATTCCATGAGCATATACCAAGCAGCATATCTCTTCGAGGGCAATTTTAGTTTGCATGAGTTTTTCTCTGCATAATGAGAATTTCAGTTTTTAACTGAAGTCTAGCACATGTTGGCCAAAAAACGAACAGTGTTCTCTAGAGATACCCAAAGCTCTAAGCAAACCCCCATTTTACCTTTGCTTTGTTTTGCCGAACACAAAAAATACAAAGTGGAGCAATGTTATGAATTCATTGCAGAAATTTGAATTTATAAACCAGCACATAAAGCAGCCGTGTTCCGTTTGGTGCCAATTCTTTTGACCAATTAAAACGAATAAAATGAAAACATTCATTCAAATTTTGTCAATTATTTATGCACCACTTCTTTGTCGTTACTTTTAAAAATGCCTGCTTTCTTCACCCCTATTATTTGCATTTCGGTCTTCTCATTGGGCCTTGGAAAGATTTGTTGCTTTTTTTGTGCATACTTCTCTTGCTGCAGGATTGTCACACATCAGTAAGAAGTCCTTACCCGGAGTTAAATTTCAAATTATGAAGTGGAAGGAACTTTAAAGACAGTTATAAGTACTGGTGCAACTAATTTCATATTTTTGGTTACACATTTCAGTGATGCGGGAGAATGAATCAAATGAAAAATTGTTTGATTTTATCTGAAACTGATTCCCCTCTTGGATCAGAAATTGAATCAATCTCTTGGTTTTTCTTGTTTCAGTGCATTGATGTTTCTATGATGTTTGCGGAAGCTGTCCGTCGAACCCACAATGGTGAAAGTGTCTCGTACCTCTTCTCAAATGTTCCTTACTGATTACTTTTAGTCATATTGAGCGGCCATTCAGAACAGTCCCCCATTTTCACTCTCTCACGATCGGATGGTTTATTTATCAAGTATGTTTTTTCTTACATCAAGTCATCGATGTTTATGTCATTTTTTCCTCTATTTTGAAAAACGTCAATGAATCCGTCACAATTGCAATTTAGTTTTATCATAAATCTTCTCCCTACTATCCCCGTGTTTCAATTTTTGACTTTTTGACTTACTTTGAGCTTCAACAATTCTTCCCTCAGTGCAGGGATAGAGAAGTATTGATGAAAAATTATCATATCAGCACCTCTTATTCAAAAATGTCTTCCTCCTCCCTCACTTTCTTACATAGCGGGTAGAGAAACAAATGGATTGTTGTTACAACTCAGCCATTTTAAGATGAAGAGCTGTATTGTATCACTGTTAAAAAATACCCACAGCTTCGGCATTTTATTGCCAAATTGGTCTTTGTAATCATTACTGTATGATTGGTGACTTGTCAGTCGTCAGTCTATCATTCCATTAAGTTAAACTTAGACTGTTCTCAAAAGCTCTGTCATCAAAGCTTTTTCAAACAAAGCTTTGAATGAAAAAATCATCAAGGAAAAAAAATTGTTTTAATTTTTCAGGATTCAGTCAAAAGTTAGGGCTCTTACTGTATCTTCCCAATGTTGTGAATGAAATTGCATCTTTTACATAACTTTTTATCCCAGGCCTGTAATGTAAAATAAGTCTTGAATAAATCATGCAATCAAATTTTACCCAGGTAATCTTACTCTCATGAAAAGCAACTCGTGACTACTCTAACCACAGGGTGCCGTTCCAGTTCCAAAAACTTGGAACAGCATAGCTCAATTTTTCTCTTTTCTCTTTAATTTGTAATTTCAACTATAATTACTGTGACTATAATGGGGACCTGAAAACTGTCGCGCATTTTCGTGTGACCTGACCACAATCATTGTTCTTTTCACTCAATCAAAAATTTTTTGCTTCTTTTTTACTGTTGTGTACGATTTGGATGCCGACCCAAACTTGTTCCTCGTAGGACTTGACTCTGATTCACAGTAAGAGTGGAACGATAGCTCTGTGTTGTCAAGATTGTTTTTATTATTATTATTGTTATTTATTCTAAGACTTGAGATATTTTGTCCTAAGTGATGTGCGTGCAGAATGGAACGTTAGTGTTTGATATGCTACTTGAACAATTGAACTGCACGTTGATAAGAATGCCATCCCAATTTAATTTTTTTTCTATGAGAACCGAGTGCCCAACTTGTTGCTATGTTTGAAGTGCCATTTGAATCAAATGAATGATTGTTACTTAAACCCCTTGTAGGATTTTTCAAAATCCCTCAATTAATGGACATTGTTTCAACTTCTCATTTTGATAATGAAGGGGTTTGTATGTTCTCACAACGAATAGATTTTTTAACGGAAGTGATTTAATTGCGATTCCTCAGCAAAATAAGTTTCACACACACGAAGTGTGGCCTTTGAAGGAGCAATATGAAGAGAGTGGAAAAGTTTTGTATTCTCGCAACTGTATCTTCCCAATTTTTTCGAGTACTATTTCCCAGTTGTGATTTAAAAAATTTGAGTCGTGCAATTTTTAATTTCTTTTCGAATATTCAATGCGATTTCAAAATTCAAGAAATCTATTTTAAGGAAGTAAGTTTTTCTTTCTCTTTTGTTTCTATAAATTCTAAGAAATGTATCCATCCATCCATCTGGCTATATCATTTACATCCATTCATACTTTTTTCTTATTCTAATTTTTACCGGCCCCCAAATCCTTTTTCTAAAATTAGTTTTTTTAATTATCCCATCGTTTAACACCGATGCTGGCTCTAGTAGTTGTAAAACTGATTCCTGCAGAACTAAACTTGTTGACCTGTAAAATGAATTGTTATTCTGTGTAAAATTTGCACCAGCCAACTCCAGGTGTAATATGAATCTGCATTATTAATCATCATTTCTCTTACATATAGTTTTACAAACTGCCTCGCCTATCGTTCATTTTTCCTGTGTCTGATTTTTTGTGGCGAAAGTTAAGAAAAAACCAAGTCGAATAATTTTTCATTGAATCACTGTTGCACCTTTGCAAGTACTAGTTAATTATTTGATGTATCATATTGCTCTATTAAAAACTAGTAGAACAAGATTTCTCACTTGAAGTTTTAATTTTCTTGCTACCTACCCCAATGAAACTTTTAGGAAATGTCTAGCTATCAAGCAACTGTCTTACAGTCAATCCAAAAATTTACAAGGAAAATTACCATTGCTTCAAACAAGACCAATCCACACAGGCCAGTCATCCCAATGGATGAGTTTCGTGACCCTACCGTGCTTTGTTGGCTGGAGTTCAAGTACAGCTTTGTTGGCTGGAGGTTCAAGTGCAATGCATTTCTTATAAAAGCAGCCAAAGCCTTGTTACAACTGTCGCACTGTCACAACCGTCACACTGACTGCTATCAAACAGGGCTGGGCAGGGAAGTAGATTCCAAAAGAATCCACAATGTCTGACCTGACTGGATTGGTCTTTCCTTAGAAAGATTTCTCCTCGAATATGTATCCAATGTTTATAATTTTTACTTTTTCGTTAACTGTGTATCAGTTGTTCTAACTAGTTGCATTTCATTTAGAAAAATAAAAATTACAAATCTAAAAAAATAAGAAAAAACCCTCTATTTAGAAAAGGCAACTGGTCCAGGAAGCTTGTAAAATTATTTTTAATGACAGGTTGATGGAAACTGAAACGAGGCTATTTTTACCTTTTAAAAGAAACCCCTACCTGTTGCTTTCTAATAATGGTGTCAGAGCAGAATTGAAACAATTGAAACTTAATCGTTCAGCACATTAAAAATGTGACTGATTACAGTTTCTGTCTAGGGCAATTAATAGACTTTTCCATACCTTCTCCATCAATTTACGAGATGATTACACGAGAAGTATGTATGTACGAGAAGACTATCCTCAAAGTTTTAAAGACTTTCCCATCATGATGACACATCGTTGGAAAGAGCTAAGTCAGAACCTAGTCAGAGCTTAGAGGAAAGTTTCGCACAGAACCTTCTCTATCTTCTGACTAAAAGTGGCATACGCTAGAAGTTTTGATATTTTCAACTCTCTACTGGTTGGTTAGTGCTAAAAGTCTCTGTCCTCATTCTTTTATTGATGGTTAACTGCTCTTTAAGGTCTCAAGAAAACATGTCCATCTCCCTCTTTCGAAGAACACATGTGCACTTCCTCAGATTTATTTTTGTGTCTGCCATCAAGTGACACATCATCAGGTAAAAATATTGAAGGCCATATTGAAGGAAACATTTTTAGCCCAAACTGAAGTTACTCATTCACAATTAATTCGAAATGGCGGAATGTAAGTTTAAAGTTTTTAGAGGTTTGATCGACTTTACTTAATTATGAATCGGCTTTGTGTGAAGACTTTTGACATGTGCCTTAAATTGCTCTTTTTTGTGATCTTTCTATCAATAAATCACAAGAGACAGGTAGTAGTAGTAGAATGTATTTATATTAAAGAGGTACCTTAGCAACTTTCGTCATTCACACCTCTACAATTTTTGAACCTAAAGAAATAAAGAAAATAGGGCAGTGGTAAGGAAGGAAGTTTGGAAGCATGAAAGGGTTGTGATGTACCCAGAGTCTAGTGTAAAATTTTGTAAAAAAAAAAAAAAAAAAAAAAAAAAAAAACCCAAGAGTTCTATAAACGTTTCAATGAATATTTGCCAAGGGGAGGAAAAGCTAGTCTAAATACTCGTTGAAACATGCAGCCATACAATTTTGAACAACTACTTTATTTTGCTAAAAGTTCCTTTGAGCTTTAGAAGTTTCTTCGTCCACAGAATACGTAACGTTCTACGGGGGTGAAGAGCGTTAAGGAGCGTTTTGTCAAATCAAAAGCGTTACGATTACGACGGGGGATGGATAGTCAAGGAATCCGTAATTTAGCGTCACGTTTTTATGAGCGGCCCTCCCCAAGAACCATTCATAAGTACCCGCCATTTGTTTGAGACATTAGTAGCGCTCTCTACCGGTCGGTCAACTAACTCCAATCAGCGACGGCAAGCTTGCGTTCAATGTCTGCAGAGGCCGCTAGTGCTACTGAGTTCCTTGCTGTGTTTACAAAGTGGTGTTTACGTTCTGTCAGCGACAGATTCGCCAGCCACGTAACTTGTGATAACAGTTTGAAATTTAATTTAACAAATGTGATAACTGATAAGATAAGAACCTGAATAATTTGGTGAATTTTTTCAAGTTTTCAGTTAGCCTGTCAGCAATTTTTGCGGTACTCCTCTTACGTAACCTCACCCCCATTGAACTATGCCACCGAACAAGAGACCTCCCATTTACTTCACCAAGGTAAGAGATTCCAACAACTTTTGGATCTTAAATCCATTGGCTATTCGGTCAGATAATCGATTCAAAGGAAAAGTTTTTTATGCTCCGAAATTTTTTTTTTGGGGGGGGGGGGTGAGGAGGGGTGATGAGAGAAAAGTTCATCCATACCATCCAGACCCCACACTTTAACTTACCCTTTTATCAGTTGCTATTTTACTTCAATTATTTTCCCTTATATTACTCAAGAAGCTGGTGTTCCGTCAGAGATTTTTGCCACGGAAGAAAATCCCTCAAAATAAACCTTCTGGACACCTGGGTAATGGTTGATTCTTCCGATTGGAAATTTAGAAAAAATGCATGAACTTATCAAGTTTTCAATTTTCTTTGAGTCCAGATGAAAGACTCCGCCTTGTCAAACTCTCTCGCATTTAAGTATCCATCTATTGAGTTCACCATAAGGCCTGGAAAATTATATTCAAGTTTTATTTCAGCATAACATGTTAGATTTGCATTTTTCATAGGCCTCCCAGCAAAGAAGAGCGTACCTGCCTTCATAACAATGAAGATTGTCTTAAATTTACTCTTTTCATGCCAGTGAGAATATGAGCCAATAGTGCTGTACTTTGGCATTAAATTATGAATGTCATCACTTGTGTTTTGCAAAAATTTAACAGCGTTTTATCGCTGCAAGAACACCTATAATCTTGAGATGAGTACCTTGTCACCTGCCTCTTCAAAAATCTGTTTTTAAAAACTTTTGAGATCTAGTACAAATAAGTATGTATCATGTTGGTAACTAATAATGATTTTCTACCATGACGAGGTATATATCTTAATGTCTGCAGGGTTCGATTAAGTACTTTTTTATTTTCATCAGAATGAGGACAGTGGAGATGAAGACTTCGGGAAGAACAACACTTGGATTTTGATAGGAGTAATACCAGCATCATGATCATGATGACCCCTTTTTTTCCAAACCTCTAAATTCATCAGTCTCTCCTGAGATAACTGAGATATAAAATTATAGTATTCTTCGATGGGAAAAAACGAAGGAAGTCATGAGTTATCTAAGTATTTGTTAGATCAAAAAGGGAGATTCGTAAAGACCTTGTTTCTTAAGTCCCAAGTCCACTTTATCTAATTTTCTGTATTTTAAATCACAGAGAAGTTGCAGTCGTAACAATAATTTCCTCCTCTTTATTTTTTGTTTCAGCTTTTCATCAATGGTGAATTTGTACATGCCAAAAATGGTAAAACTTTCCCCACCGTCAATCCAACCACAGGAAAAAAAATCAATGATGTCTCTGAAGCCGACAAGGTTCTAAACATGCCTTTTTTATCCTATATATAAGTTTTTACATGTTATTCTTCTTTAAGGTCCTAGAGAAATGGAAAATCCAGTTCATTAAGTCATTTCCAACTTATACGATTATGTTAACCTACCATGGATTAAATTATGAAGATTTAAGTAATCAGTACTGCAAATTCATAAGTATGCTCCCTGTCTAGCTATGTGCCTATTTTTTTTGGTGAAGCTTTTGTAAAACTTGGAACAGCTTCCCAGTGGTTATTCAAAATTAATGAAAGACAGCTCAGATAAGGGGATCAGTATTTATCAGTCGTTGACTTTTAATCAAGTAAATGAGTTGATAAGATTGTCAATCCAAACTGAAATGCTGAGAGTCATATGGTAAATTCCTCAGAGCATATTAAGTAAGAGAATTGTTGAAAATACTTTCATCAGTAGACTTGGGGTCCCTGTCCCCTCCTTAGCACGCACAGTAAAGCACAATTTTTTGCTCAAAAACTTTTTGAATTTTTCATTACTTGATTAACATGCATAATGTATTGATTTCTTGGCTTCCTAAGAAGAACTTGTAATTTTGACTGTCAGAATGTGGAATAGGATCTCGAGAGATATCATTCTGTTTTTCCCCCAAAATTTTAAATTAAGATTTTACTATCTCTGTGCACCTATTTCATGGCAAACTTTCTGAGTCCATTTGAGAAGTCATATAATTTCACAAAATTTCATTTTTTAAAGTTTCATGAAGTTATTCATTTCTGGGTCTGAGAGGGGGGGGTGCTATTGCCGCCCTCCCCTCCCCCCCCTGAAAAATTGTAACCATATGTTTCTGTGCAACACCAGTTGACCCCTGCGAGGGATTAATAGGCCCTTGCCCCCTCGAAAATTTTTCTAGATATGCCCATGGGTTTTACACGAGTACCTATTTATTGTTCCAGGCGGACGTAGATCTAGCAGTTGCAGCTGCTAAAAATGCCTTTAAATTGGGATCTGAATGGAGAAGTATGGATGCCTCTGCGCGAGGCAAACTGATTCTCAAAGTAAGCATCTTCAATATGTTTTGTTATTAAGACCATGGAATGTGTTCTTTGATTTTTCACCGGCAAAGATATGGTATTCAACTCACTAAGTAGCACGGATTGAGCAGGCCCAATTCACCAACTGAAAACCCCTATACTTACTTATTTTGTCTTTGTTTGATTTAAAGCACATTATAGAATGAAATTAAAAACTTAACTCTCTTTCAGCTTTTGGGCGCTTGAATAGAAAAAGTGAGTACCCAGAGTTTTGAATTTCATTCCGTTCTTACTGAATTTTCATCATTTTCATTTATTTTAATTTTTTACTGAAAACAAGTTTGTTGTTAAGGCTAGAAATTTGATAAACTTGTCGTGAAAGCTTGATTTATGATTTTCAAAGTATGATGCTGCAAAGGGAAACAGCGTTTTTGTAATTTAATTTTTATTGGGTCAGTATCAATGCTTACTTATACATGCTTAGTGCTTACATAAATTTTGGAGAGAGCCAAAATTACAAAGAAACAAAAATATAGCCCTGAATATCTTTGTTGGAAAGGAGGCATGATTGCTTGAAAATTAGAGAAATCTCATGTTTACTTTGTGTCTCTTATCTTTTATTATCTCCCATAATCTTGTTGTTCATTTTATTTTTTTCTCCCTTACTACACAGCTTGCGGACCTGATCGAAGAAAATAAGGATTATTTAGCAAATTTAGAGACTCTAGATAATGGAAAACCGTATGAAGATTCTCTTTTTGACATGTCCTGTGTTGTCGATACCTTCAGGTATTTTGCTGGATGGGCAGATAAAATCCACGGAAAAACCATTCCAGTCGGTAAGAATGTTTTTAATACCATTTGCTCCTTCGAAGAATTCAAGGAAAAGAAAAAGGAAAATTTATGAAACTTACAAGATTCATTATTATCTCTTGAGTAGAAAATTCATGACTGGTAGCGGAGCTAACTGGAGGAGCGTTACAAGTTACCATGGAATAAGAGTACTCAAATCTCTGCTTGGGTCTGTTTCCCTCCGATTTTTAATGATGTTTGGAGGGTCCATTTGCCAAAACTGAAGATCTGATGGATAATAGATTTTTATAAGGTATTGATTGGTACAAATTTCAACCAAATCAGAGGTAGCTTGACTGAGCCCTTTCCTTGTCATTAAAAGTGGATTTTTCTCCATAGTCATTCGAGTAATTTTCCAAATTTTGGGTTTAATTTAAATCTGAGAGCCTGCTAACATGTAAGCAATAGCCAACTGGATTTTTCATCTTTTTCTGTTTGGAAACTCTGAAATAGAAAACTTTACTCTTCTAATGACCCTTATAATTCTGTGTTTTATAATTTGTTTCCCAAGAAGATGTCAATGTTCAGAGGGAAAGAAAAAATTTATCTGAATCTTGTAATTTTATCCTTATTTTCCTTACATACATATCTGTATTTTTCAGATGGACCTTACTTCAGTTACACGGTGAGAGAGCCAGTCGGTGTTGTAGGTCAGATCATTCCATGGAACTACCCTGCTATGATGATAGCATGGAAGTGGGGACCAGCCCTAGCTGCAGGTTGTACCACTGTATTGAAACCTGCTGAACAAACTCCGTTAACTGCCTTATACATCGCCTCTTTGACGCAGAAAGTTAGAGCCCTCTCTTTTTTTCTCATGCTCATTTTTCTCTTCTTTAATTTAAATTTTTTTGTTACCTTGGTATAGAATAAAATTGATAGTGTCAAATAACATTTGGCAAGGCATGTAAAGTTCAACAAAATAATTTGACAATTTTTCTTGTCTCAACAGGCGCTGGGTGCGAGAAAGGCATTTTACAATCGCAGTATTTCAGAATCACCGATTTTATTTGATTCATTGAAAAGATTGAAAAATTTATCAAATATCTTTAATGATTCTCAAATGTTCTAGGGATCAAATTCTGTATAAATTACCCATTAGATTCTCCTCTAAGACATAAATTAGTGGCAGAGATTTTGAACCATCGCAACCGAGACATAATCTTCTCGCACCGACCATCTGATTTAATGATTAGTCATCTTAACCACAGTCAATGACAACTCAATTTTTGCAGGCTGGAGATTTCAGACCATAAATTAAAAAATACTAAAAAGTAAGAATTTTCAGTACTGTGCTCACTTAGTCAGTCTTATATTGAAGGAATAACCTGGAGTCCAATTTTCAGCACTTTGAAAGTTCCATAGTTCTGTACTAGTAAATATTGCTCACCAGTTATTCAGAGAAGATGATTGTTTTCTTGTTACATTAGGCTCTCAGGAAAAGTATTTGACTCCTTAACCTCTTCTTATATTCTTTTTATTAATTTCTTTTGTATTTGCAGGCTGGATTCCCACCTGGTGTCATCAATGTTGTCACGGGGTATGGTCCAACAACCGGTGCTGCTATTGCATCTCACCCAGATATTCACAAAGTTGCTTTCACCGGCTCAACAGAGGTGAGTTTACAGATCATAATGTTGTTAGTTGCTGGAGGATTTAGCTGTATTCAAAGACACCTCTCTTTCTTCGGAGCTGAATGATGGATTTTCTTTATGCCTCAAGAGGGTTATGCCCTGAGAGCTGGCGAACCCTCAGGTCTGAACCAATAGGTATAGGTAGGGGGTTAGTCATAATTGTAAAGAAGACACCAACTACCTGGTCGTTTTAAATACTCTTTGATTTAACTTTTACGTATAATGTGTTCATTTCTTATGTCGAAGAAGCTCACAATAAATCAATAGAAAAAAAGAAAAAAACTTGATTTAAGATTTTCTGATATTTAGATACTCCCCTCCCCCCCAAAAAAATGTAGCCCCAGAAAATACGAGGAGGAAGTATTTATTTCGGTAATGTTTCTTGCTACTTTTAATCTGACAGAAAGTATAAAAAAAGTGTTTTTAATCTATCTAAGTTTGCGTGATTTCACCGTCTGAAAATATTCTTGGAAACTTTTATGAAAATTTTTTTACTATCCTCGGTTTGGAAAAGTAGTAAGAGCTAAAATTTTTAAATACTATTTTCGGAAAGTTTTTTTTTCCAGTTTTATATCCAGTGTTCTTCAGAGTTACAGATACACCTCATGAAGTTGAGAGAAGATCTAAGACCGCTCTCAAGTATACGTTGTTTTGTTTGCTCTACTATCTTTCAGTTATTTGTGAGATTTAAAGCGAAAGAAATGAGAACAAGTTTTCAAGAAAGATTCGTTTAATTCCGCTAAGTATCAGTAACAATTTTTACTGTTTGTTTTCCTCTGTTTTAGGTTGGTCATTTAATCATGGAAACAGCAGCAAAAACCAATTTAAAGCGAGTCTCACTAGAATTGGGTGGAAAAAGCCCGTTAGTAATTTTTGATGATGCAGATGGTGAGTATATTTTTGTTACAAATTAATCTTTGACCCTCTCGTTTGGATCAATTTTCTCTGAAGTGAGAATCTGTAACTTCAAATATAATTTTCTGCCAGGATTAAAAGAAGGGCTCTTTTCAATTTTTGGAAATTTTACATCAAGGAAAAAACGAAATGAATTAGCAAGTAGTTGATACTGTATTTCTCCAAATCTTTTGCTTTTTCCAATTTATTGAGTTTCTTTTTTCTTTTGAAGCTTTAATTGGTCCAAGTGAGTTGATCATTCTCAAAAAGACTTAAACCCTAGAAATGAAACCATAAGAAAAACGGTAATAACCATTTTAAAACATTTTAATTACGTGACTTGTGCGGAAAAAGCTCCCTTATTTTATAATAACCATTTTAATCAACCTGAAATTTTCACTCTAAATAGTAAAAGAGCTCTAAAATGCTGAAACGATAATCGTATTTTTATCTAAGCTGCAATTTAAAACGGGGTTGGTTAATACAGTTTCTACTGTTTCTCTTGTGTTTTAATAATTGGCATTTAAGTATTTTTGAAAATGACCTCTTTTATTATGTACGTAATGTGTTTTTCTTCTTCAAATTATTAACTGCGAGGAATTATTGCCTTTTTAAAAGTAACAATATTGGTTATCCTCTGTCAGATTATGAATCCTCTTGATGTAACTGCTAGACCAAGTCGCAATTAATTATTTTTACTGTTCATTTTTAAAAAGAAGGAAATTTTTTTTAAAGGAATTATCCTCACAAAGGTTTTGATTTAGAGGAAAAAATAAACTTTACTACTTGGGATATACATGGAATTTGTTACAATATCTCAATGGGGATTTTCTCTTTTTTTACAGTGGACGAAGCCGTAGAGATTGCACACAATGCTATTTTTGCGAACCATGGTCAGAATTGCTGTGCTGGCTCAAGGACCTTTGTCCAAGAAAATATTTATGATGAGTTTGTGAAGAAAGCTGCGGCCAAAGCCACCAGTCGGAAAGTTGGAGATCCTTTTGAACAGGGCATTCAGCAAGGGCCTCAGGTAGGTTCTGGTCAATACTGAAGTTTTTAATCACTATTCTATGGAAAATTCCTTAGGCCCCTCCTACTGTTGCCATTGGTTTTTTTTCCCATTTATTTTAATTCTGAAGGAGAAATAGTTCTAGGAAAAATATTCTATGATTAGAAACTGGAGACTTCAACATTAAGATTTTAAAATTTGAACAGACATCTTTTTTTTTGATGCTACAGGGAATTTAAGTGGTTCCAGTCACTTGACTCAATACATTATAGACTTGTATCTGGACTGTACATGCTTGATCAAAGCCCCTTCACTAGAGCATCCAAAAAATCGATCAATGCTAACCTTAAGCTCTTCACAGTAAAAGCCAAGGCCCACGACAGGTTATAGGTTCGTCAGATCAATACCTTTCGTGAATTCAATTGATCAGTCTATGTATGACAGTACTCAAATTTTTTCACTCCCAAATGGTTTCTCATGTGACAAAAAGTTTACTTGTGAGCTTTGCTATTAAACTTTCAGATTGACCATGAGATGTTCAATAAGGTGCTCAACATGATTGAATCCGGGAAACGAGAGGGAGCAAAACTGGAAGCTGGAGGTGGTGTCCATGGGAATGAAGGCTATTTTGTCCAGCCCACCGTCTTTTCTAATGTGACCGATACCATGAGGATAGCCAGAGAGGAGGTATGAAGCTGTTCGTTGTGCTTTGTACTGATTGAAGCACAATTCGTACGTAGACAACACACATAGACGCCCATAATGTGATTGTGATTATGATTATTCTCGACTTGAAGGGTTCGAAACGCTCATTAATTGATTGTACAGAAGTTGATGAAATTCTTAATAAAATGCTGTCTGCATTATCTGATTGGTCTATCAGGATTGAATGAAAAGAAAGAAAGAAATTAAGGTATCAAGTAAGAAATTCAAGAATTTAAAAATGCTTGCTGGAACTGTAGGTACCAACATTTTTTTTCCTCTTAGCTATTTCAAGGATCATTTTATTTCATTCAGACTCATTTTTGGGGTATTTCTTTAAAGAAGAACATTTGAAAACATGACACTGTGTTGGAAAGTGTCACCCTATTTTATTTCGAACCTTCTAGCACCATGCATCATTGTCCAGGACCTTTACTTTTTCACCTATTTTTTCAATTTCTGTCTTTGCATGTAGATTTTTGGACCGGTGCAGTCTATCTTCAAATTCAAAACCATGGAAGAAGTAATTGAGCGTGCTAACCGGACCAACTATGGCTTGGCATCTGGTGTTCTCACTAAAGATATCAATAAAGCAATGAAGTTTGCCCAGTCAATTCAGTCCGGCTCAGTTTGGTAATTTGCACTTCAGCCTCTAAGAATTATTTCTTGAAAGTCTTTGCCTACCAAAGCTTTTAAAATCAAGTAAACAGTGATAGGTGAACTTTGTAATGAAGTATAGAATTGGAGTCAATAATTTTTGACCTAGGATGATAAAAACAAGTTCAGCTTTCTAAAAGATTTTCAGAAATTCTCTAATTTGTGTCTACAGCCAAAATGAGGTAAGAGTATTGGTCATTGGTATTTCTTAGAAGTACTCCATACCTCTCTCATATACATAATTGAGGCTGGTTACTTTAATGTGTGTAGACACCTAGGGGTATAGCTGAAGAGATTTTTGCATGATTCACAATTATTTCCAGTAAAAAATGTCATTTTCTGTGGTTTATCTGAATTCTATACATTTTAGTAGATCTTCTCATTAGAAATGTTTAAGAACTTTTGATGATAAATGTAATGAAAAATATGTGCAAGTCTCTGCTCAGCATCTCTCAAATTGGTTTTCCATGAAATGCATAAATATGGACATAGATAAATGAATGAAGGAAAGATAAAGGCAGTGAACATTAATAATATTCTTTTGTGTTGACAGGATTAATTGCTACGATGCCGTCGTCCCTCAAGCTCCATTTGGTGGTTTCAAACTCTCTGGTCAAGGAAGAGAACTGTAAGTTTATTTTTGGTTTAATTTGAAATCAACTACTCATTAGATTGTCTCTCAGTTTTACCTTCTGTTGTAATGCACATTTCAGTCAACCTCTGAAATTGTTGTACGACACATATCTACATTGGTGGAGAAATGGTGCTGGGTCCACACCATTTGCAGGGAAATCAAAGCCAAAAAGTTCCAAAAAGTTTTTTGGAACTTCTTGGCTCGTTCATACCTACATTAGTACCTACATGATTGTCACAACCATCTAATCTTTGAGGAAAAGAAAAGATTGATGGTGAAATGCATCTTTAAAGTTCCCTTATATGGTTAGTCTCTCATAAAACATTCAGAATACATGCCCATAGATGAATTCATGTAAAAGATTGTACAGCTAATTAGCTTGAATGATTTCAAGACACATCCTTTTTCACAGAATGCCAATTCGACAGTAGAACTTCCAAACCACGCATCTCGGTTTGCAACATTTCAGACTTCCTGTCAAACTTTATTTTTTAAATTGAAAACAATGCAACGCCAATTGTTTAAAACTTCCATGATTTTTCCTCTCTGTGCGGAGATAGCTCCATGAAAATTTCAAGGAATCTTGTTGATTTGAAGAAAATAAAATGAGAGGGGAGATTTTAAAACCCCACAAATGAGATACATGATTTGAGAGTTTCACTGTCTAATGGTGAAATGGCTTGGCGGCTTACTTTGGCTTGGCTGCTGTAGTCATTGTTGAATATTTATTTACCTGTGATTAAC
The DNA here is from genome assembly GCF_918797505.1 of Bemisia tabaci. Lineage (NCBI taxonomy): Eukaryota > Metazoa > Arthropoda > Insecta > Hemiptera > Aleyrodidae > Bemisia > Bemisia tabaci. Next base: position 41,008 of record NW_027311800.1, read on the forward strand.
TTTTTGGTTTTTCAGAGGAGAGGATGGCATTGATGCCTACGTTGAAATCAAAACTGTAACAATGAAGGTGCCATCATGAAGAACTCGCAGTTTACTACCATGAAGTATCACTTTCTACTGGAACATTCCTTTAAAAATACTAAAAAATATTGGAAAAATGGTTTTCCTATTACTCTTAATTAGGGCTCAATTTAGAGAGGGATTAAGAAGGTTGCATCCCAGTGGCAAACAACAGCAACAAGATAGCACATTTTGGAAAAGATTATCTTTTTATAAAATTTTGTGCTCTTTAGCTTTTTTACATATGATGAAAAAAAAAGAAGCTATTACTTACTTTCAAACTTTCCGGTCAGAAAATTAATGATAGACCAAAGTAAAAAAATCGAAAATCCAGCCCGGGCCTTTTGATCATAGTGGTGTGCTGCAAATTCCGGAAATGTGCTTGCCAGTATTCCCTCTAAAACCATTAAAAGTGACTTGAAAATTTCGTCAAGAAAGCGCTATTTTTCTGTGATACATGACTCCTGAAAATTTGTGAATTGTGATACGATTCCCTGTGAATGGAATAATCTTCCAGCAGTTTCCTCTCCAAGTATATTTACAGTTTGGAGGGGGGCAAGTTTTTCTTAAAAAAATTTCTCCTTTACATTGTTTTTTTTTCTTTATAATTTTGAAGAAGTTCAGATAGATGCATAGGGTGAAATTTAATCAATTACCATGAGTTACCTTCATTATAAAAAAAGCCAATAAATATTATAGTCTCAGTAACAATATTCTTTTTTCTATTAATATTCGTGTAATACTCAAAATTATCAAAATGTAACCAAAGAATTTTGTGTCAAAATTGAAATTGTAAAAAGTAATTGTTGAATATTGATCCAACGCTCAAAAATGTTTATCATAAGACTTCTAGAATATTATTTGTTTATTTTTTGCAGACGATCTTCCCTTTGTATTTATTTATTCATTCTTCCCGATTACCCTGTAGGACAAAGTAATATAAGATTAGTACTCTTTTGTAATGCAAGATTGTATTCAATTACACGGAAAAAATTTGATTGCTGATTTAACAATTCAATTGTTAAAAAGTATGTCTGACATGTTTCAAATTTACATTTTACAATAGTGAAAAGCTTAATTTAATCACTCCTGTGGTTAAATTAGCATTTTTTATTGTTAAATCTACATTGAAACATGTCGGACACTCTTTGTAACTACAAAATTGTTAAATCTAATCAGCAATATAATTTTTTTCCATGTAGATTTGCATTTATCAGGGAAAATAATACTTGTACAGGATCGTTACACCCGAGGATTTATTGTAACACTTGAGGGAGAACAGGAGAAAGAAACAAGAGTTTAACAGTCGAAACAGGTGATTGTATTTATTACACTCCTCGGTTTGTACATTGGTAACACTTACCTCTCAAATTATTCTACCTAATATTTACAAATTAATCTATCATTCTGAGAAGAATGACTTAAGCTCATATTAAAATAAAACTATGAATGTAATTGTAATTGAGTACAGCAGTTATTTGGCCAAAGCTGTACTTATTTGAATTTCCTACTAATTCAAGGCATTTCAGTTTTAAGTTATTCTGTACGTCCAACGTACCTCTTTCCATATGTAGGCATGACTAGATCGTGGTCAATAACTGTTGAGGACATCAGTTATAAGCTATTTTTTCCTCAATCAAAGAACTGATGGCACATAGTAAAATCTTACCGAATACTACAAGTGTGAAGAGTTGAGAGTGAAGGATGTATTAAGAGCAAGTTTTCTCTTGGGTGCTAGTCAGTACAGTGCAAAATTATCATTCATTTGGCATCATAATCACAGAGAAAACAACATTCAGAATATAGGCGTTGAAACAAGAGGAGGGTGGATTCTGATTTAGATGTATCTTATGCTTTTCCTTGAGTGGGGCTAGACTTTTCCCAACTTTCTCTGACTGTCTGTGTGCTATTGCTTCCTCTGGGCCCTTGCGGCAGGAAATTCCCAACTTCATCTGTGGGTGTAAATTATATTTTTTTGAATCTTTGAAGTGACATTGGACACCTTCATGCGAGAAAATACCATCTATAGTGGAAGCTCTTTGCAAAATTGGCTTCTCTTATTTACCCGCATGCTTCCAGTTACATGTAGCATGTATAGTGCTTTCTCATATAAGCTCATGTTTCATGCAGTATATTAATCAGGCACTGTCCTTGCTAAGAAACAATTAGTTTTTTCTTTCTTTTATTGTTTGATTAAATGAGAAGATTACAAATTTTCCGGTAGAATTATAAGTATTCAATGAAAACCACTAGAAAAGAAAAAGCAATTAAAGAATTTCTTTTCTTTTGTGCATTCTGAAACATCTTTGATCATCACAAACTAGGATGATTCCAACAAGGTCGCGATTTTTTGCTCGTTTTTGCCAGTACTGGTACTGGCAAAAACGAGTACTGAATACTAGTCCCATAAATTAAAGGTAATAGTGCTAACAGTGGGATTCCATAATTTGGCAACTTTGCTACATACGGGAGATATTGAATAATTAATAGGATACGATTTTTATTTTTTTCTAAGTAAATTGAATGAGAAGATTCAGAAGAAGCCAATACTTAAAGTCCGACAAAGGAAGCCCCGCATGAGTAATTTCCATTTCATTAATACATTCATTAATTGGACTGCATTTTGCAATTTGGAGCTATAAATTCTGGCTCATCTGAAAAAACACTTATAAGCATAGGGAAACTAATGGCACATACGTTGTTTTTAAACCGGGCTAGAATTTATAGCTCCAAATTGCAAAATGTAGTCCAATTATAATTAACCCATTTTTTTCTCAATTTGATTGAAATACTCAAACCGCCCTTTACTTGGTGCAACGACGACTTATAGATGCATTGAGTGGCGGAATCATGAGCGGAAAAAATTGAAGGTGCTTCGGTTTTTTCAATGGCTAGGTCTGGATGCAATTATTCGTGTCCTTGAGATGTCCGTGTTGCATACTGAGAAATTGCAGGCGCTCTGGCATTCTGAAGCACAACGTATGGCTGCGATTGTTGGCTCTCATTGGTTTTCTACGTTGCATGTATAATTGTGTTTTACCATGAAATTCTAGGTCGAGTGCGACTGAGCCGTGTTGCATCACGGCAGCGTTGCCAAATGATCCAAATTTTCCACCAAAAATATTTACACTAAGGCATTGGGAATATCAATCCCGCAAATTACTACTGACAAGGGTGTTTCACGATAACTGGAATAGTTTTGTCGCCGTGACAGACAACACATTTTTCGGTCAGACTTTTAGTAATGATAATCACTCGAATTTTCTTGCATTAATCTACACAGGGTTAAGTCGAGTTCTATCGCTTTTCAAAGATTTATCGCTCTACTTTGCAATTTCAATATATAAATGGCCGAAAATGTGCTGTCTGTTACGCTGACTCTTTACCGCGTACAGACAGCACATTTTCGGCATTTACATATTATTAATTAAGAAGTAGAGCAATAAATCATTAGAAAGCGATATAATACGTAACCCTTTGAAGATTGATGCGAAAAAATTCGATTGATTATCATTACTAGTAAAAATATGACCCAAAAGTGTGTTGTGTGTTACGGCGACAATAAACTATTTCAGTTATTCTGAAACCACCCATCCGCGATCTGCACCATTTTGCAACGCTGTCTGTGGTGCGCATTCGAACTCCAAGGATTTCATGGTGAACACGAAGATGTATGCACGTAGAAAATCCACCTTGAGAACCAACAATCGCAGCCATACGTTGTTCATAAGAAAACCAGAGCGCCTGCAATTTTTGAGTATGCAACACGGACATCCCAAGAACACGAATAGTTGCTTCCAGACCTAGCCATTGAAAAAGCCGAAGCACCTTCAAATTTTTCGGCTTGTGGAAACGAAATTTGTCTCTCATTGCAATCATACATCGTCGTTGCCCCAAGAAAGGACGGTTTGTGTATTTAATCAAATTGAAAAAAAGAAATAGGTAAATTAATAATAAATATACAAATAAAATGGAGAGTATTCATGCGGCAATTAGTTACTCTCCTGACTTTACAGGCAATCACACATCACTTTCATCTAAATATTCTTCATTTAAAGTATTTGGAAATGTTTAAGAATCGTATTCTATTAATCATTAACTATCTCCTGCACATGACAGTGTTGCCAAACAGTGCAATATACGGGACCGTTACAGGCAAAAACGAGTGGAATCAGAACCTATTGTGTACATATCGCTGTTTGCAGTTTTCTTGGATTCAAAGATTCCCTGAATTTTCAGGTATTTTCAACATATAAATCTCCGACTTTTTCCTGGCTTTTCGGTGTTTCTCTTGGCATATTAAGTATAGTTTCTGATAAAAATCATAATCATAAAAAATTCTGAGCGGGAAGTATTTCGAGGGTGAAAAAAATGCAATGTTTTGTCTCTGATTTATCTCGTGTTTGGACCCCACTCTCGCACTCGGCGACACAAAGGGATCACCAAATCAAAAGCGGCCACGTCCAGAAACAATTCATTTTAGAAACCCCACACTAACAATTCAAGTACCCAATGCAATGCAATATTTTTATCACGAGAATCTTAGGCATTTCCGACTGAAACTTTCACCGAACTTTCGTCTGATCTTGAGAAAAACTTAGACACATTTTGGACAAAAAATGAATAGATAAATTCTTGCTAAAAATTGAATTCTTCGAGTCAATCTCGCAGCCTTGGAGTAGAGTTCCGTTCCTTCGCCCGGAAGGTGACGAGATCAGTAGCGTGGCGTGAATTGCGATGTATCGATTATTATGCCATTTAAACCTATGATAAAGAATCGATTATTAAGGTGTTCGCTGCGAATACCCTGTTTATCGATCCTTTTCTATAGGTTTAAATGGCATAACAATCGATACATCGCAATTCACGCCACGCCACTGGACGAGATGTTCGAGTGCTCGGTGGACATCCCCTTAATGTCACGCTGCTTTATGAAGACAAATGGTAGAAGCAACTATGCCATCAATAAATGAGAAACTTTCACCACACCGGAAAAAAGGATGTTGATTTAACATTCTGGATGTAAAGAAAGTGTGTGAGGACTTATAAAATGCTAAATTACCCGCCGCAGCAGTTAGTTTTACATCTTGGCATTGCTAAAGTAACTAGCGGGTAATTCAGCATTTTGTAAGTCCTCGCACACTTTTTTCACATCCAGAATATTGAATCAACTTCACTTTTTTTCAGTGTAGGGGCGTGGCGTGGAGATCAAAAAGGAGGTGTTTGCATTCGGCATCTTGGATTTTTTTGATGATTTGCTGCCGTAGCTCAGGACAGAACGCCGTTATGAACATGTCGAGAGTTTCTTGCAAATGTGTCCTTCAAGAAAAAACAGGTCATTCTATAAAAGTGCTTGAAATTATTATGAGTCGATTTAAGTCAAAAATCGACATTATGTCCGTTTTTCATATTTCGAATTCGGATTTCGCTGGCCAGGTTGTACCGACCTAGTCACAGGGTAAACAAAACTCAAGATGCAAACACCTCCTTTTTTTCTCTATGGAGGCGTGGGGTCTCTAAATGATGACGTTCTCTTACCACGTGGATACTATTTGCCTACACGGTTAAAACCTGGATCCTGTGGGCTGCACGGAGGTGGGACAGCTCGTCGGGCGGAGCTGAGAAGCATCTAGGAAAGCTCTAGCTGGCTGGGCGCTAGCTCGGGAAGCCGGAACCGGCGTCATAGCACGGTTGCGGGGCGAAGGTGACGCGCTGCGCTACGGTATTTACAGGTGATTGGTGCCGGGGGAACCGTCGCTTGTACGGCTCCCACTCGGGTTGTCAATGGGTGACGATGACGTCCGGCGCCGACTTGGAGGACTGGATGCTGAACGGCCGCGGGTCGGCCACGGTGCCGCCGCTGCTCGAGCCGGAGGCCGATTCCGAGCCCGAACCGGTCGCCGAGAGCTTGTCCATCTCGATCACCGCCTCCGCCTTGAATTTCGGCAGCTCTTTCGGCTGCGAGTTCGAACTTGAGCTCGTTGTCCCACACCTGAAATCAAACCACTTTAATTCAAACGAGCAATACTGGGTTTCGCAACGTTCATAAATTATATTACATTTTGCGATTAGGGACTATAATTCCTGGCTCATCCGTAATAAAACTTTACGTGCGTAGGGAAATTAATGGCACACACGCTACTTCTACACGGAGAAAAACTTCGTGCATGGGACCAGAAGTTGAGGTCGTATGGATCGCTGAAGTTTTCGGATCACGGATCCGAAAATTTAAGGTCCAGCTGCCGAAGTTTGTGTCAGACATCTGAAGTATTTGGCACTACTGAAGGGTTTGGGTCACACATCTAAGTACTCCGGTACTTAACGAAGTACTTCCTTCGAGTTACGTTCAAAATTTCGATCGCTTTGAGCGGTATTACTAACCTAGTATCCATCTAACATTCCTCTGAATATTTTTTGACCCCTCTCTCCCACGTCATAAATACATGCCTGACAGGGTTGAAAAATCGGCACCACACGCCAATTTCGATCGGTGTGTTCATAAAAATTGGGGCTTCACGCCTATATACTCTCCCGGAAAATCGTGTTTTCCGAGATACGCACTTCTGCACTTTCACCATGGACATGGACATGCTATAGATCTCACCTGGGATTTGTACTGTATCCGAAAGTGGTGAAGTTGTGTCCGGTGGGCGGGTGGTGGTTGGCCCTGGCCTGGGGCTTGATGGGCAGCGTCTGGAAGGCCTCGTGGGGTCGTTTGCCCGGCGACCCGGAGCCGGAGCCCGACCGGAGCCGTGCTTCTGATATGACCTCTGCATCGGGGGCAGCGGCGGCGGGGGCGTCGGCGCCGGGAGGTTGTAGCTCTCCTCGGAGGTGTTGTGGAAGAGGCTCTCCCGCGTCTGACACTCGCAGTCCTTCATCTCCGGCGCCAAAGGCGTGTTCCCGTCCCGCAGGTACAGCCCGTCTTCCTCCTCCTCGTCACCCGCGTCGTACTCGTGGCTCACCTGGGACAGAAGGAGAGAAATAGAAAAAAATTGAGTCTCAAATGGATTGCATTTTGCAAAAAGGAACCTAAGAGCATTGCCATGTTGCTAAGATTGTGCAACTCCACACCTTAGAAATAAAGCACTGTAATCATGCAAATACATGGAATTTACACGGTAATTTGTGTCTTAAATTTACAGTTTTTCGCGTGTTAAATAGAAAACTTTTATGGATGATCAGGTTTTTCTCCCAGGACAAAATGGAGTCGCACAATTTTAACAACATTGCAATGCTTTTGGTTCCTTTTGCAAAATGCAATCCATAATGGACCTCGTTTAGCAGGAAGGAACCGAAGCCACGTCAGCTATTAGCAAATTTAACTGGGCAATTTAATTTTTTACGAGAGAAAATTTGTACGGATTTTTTTGTGCGGTGCTTTGAGCCTCGGAAATAGCTCCGAGGTCTTAGTTGAATTTTTTCATCACAAAAGGCGCTAGTTGCTTTTTTGTGTGTGCGTCAGAATTCCTAATCTAAATTCAACTTAAACTTTGATCTTAAAATTTAACGTATAACTTAAGATACCTCCCTTAATTTTTGACATTTCAGGGTCAAACTTGCACCAAATGTTCAGATTTCCTTTTACTATGCAGTGGTGCTAATAATTCAATTTTTAATTTTTGGAAGAGGCAATCCCTATTCCAGATCGCGTCCCATTTTTTGTACATTTTCATGATTGGATTGCATTTCGCAAATGGGAACAAAGATTATTCAAATGTTGCTAAAATTGTGCAACTTTTTTACCTTGCAAATATAAACTGATAATCTAATTGGACGTATTTCTGTCAAACGGAACTAAGCGCCAATTCGAGTTCCTTTTGAGGAATTTAGAATGCCGGATAGCGCGTTCTGTCAAACGGAACTAAGCGCCATGGAAAAGCATTGCGAGTATAGGACGGAACGAGCCCGACGCCCGGTTCCGCCGCCAATCCAAGCCCCCCTCTACCCTCCTACCGCTATGGCGCTTAGTTCCGTTTGACAGAAATACGTCCAATTATGTTTCATCTTGGCTCCCGATAAGCCATTAATTCAAGACTAAATTACCTTGGTAATTGTAATTTTTTGCACGATTTCAGTACTTTTTTGCGAAGAATGTAAGTTGCACAATCTCAGCAACATTGGAATGTTCCTCGTTCCTTTTTGCAGAAATGCAATCCAATTAACTCGTTGAAGGCGAGACATACGTGGAGACTTACCCTTTGCCGCTCATGCCTGAGGAACATGAGGTTGACATCGCCGGGGTCGTGCTTCTGGCAGACGCCGATGGGGTGTCCGGGTCCGGGCCCTGGTCCGGGGGTGGGCGTGGCGGGGACGAAGCAGTCCCTGGCGGGGTCGCGGGCCTTGTGGTCGTTGAGGCCGTGGCCGTGGCTGTGGCCGTGCCCGAGGCCCGGGAGCTGGAGCTGCCGCACCGGCGACGCCGAACGCGAGCGCGAGGACTCGAGGCTCACCGAGCTCTTGCTCATCTTCGGCACGATCGTCGCCACCGGCGTGATCATCATCGACCCCGCCGGCGTCTTCCGCCCCAGCTGGTCCAGCCGCCCCTCCCGCGATTGCTTCGTGTGTTCCTAAAAAATACAATCATTTTTATTTCTTCATTTAGGTGGAAAAAAAGAGTCAGTGAACATTGATAATGCAATGTCTGAAGGTAGTAGCACTGAATATATTGGAATTTGGTGTGTAGCCGAGTGCTAGAAATAATGTAGCAAATAATGATAGAATAATAGCTTGTTATCAATTGTTACCATCAATGAAATCTGTTACCTTGTTTGAAATTTAAATTATGGCCTTTGTGATATCAATTTTGTGACCCTGACGATGAAGCGTTTGCTTCGAAAAGCTTCGGTCTAAGTTTGTGAATAAAATGTAAGTTTTTTAAAGAAATTTTACATTATTTCTAGCACTTGGCTGCACACCAAATTCCAATTCCATTTAAGTGACCACGTGGTAAAATGGACCCCACTAAAGACACGGAAACGCCTTAATATTTACAAAACACATATTATATTTTCCTTTAATACATATTTTTTTCATCAATTTAAATGAGAATAATTCATGTAGAATGTGCCAATATTTCAGAATCATGAGTTGAAAAACGCTGACTCCGCGAGTTTAAATATTAGAGCCTGACACAGAGCGGAGCGCCGTGTTAGCAGCGCGACATGCGGACTGGCGCCTACAAACCTAACAGGGATACTTCACGCATTGCGCAATGCGTGAAGTATCCCTGTTAGGTTTGTAGGCGCCAATCCGCGTTCCGCGCTGGCCGGCCGCCCGCAGCGTGACACGGCGCTTCCAGCAACTATTTCACCACAGAGGTGTTGCACAGTATCATACGAAATTGAAGGCGCTCCAACACATTAAGAATGACAGGCATCCTTTAAGAGTACAGAGCTTTTCTCGCAAAATAAATCAAGGTACTGCGGCACAAAAAGAGAGCGGTGGTCCAAAAACTCACTGAGTCCTAGCATCCGTATTTAATAACGTGTAGTATAATTTTTAAATTTCATTGGAGAAAAAAGTGACTCGATTTAGGCAGAAACATTCTTGAGTATACCGTCAAGAAGATTTTATTTTGAATCAATAATAAAATAGCTGAATGAAAGCGGGTAAGCTTGATGTAAGTGACTTTTCTTTTTATATAAGCGTCTTTTCTTCTTTGAACAAGAATTATTTCCTTTATTTATTCATGAGGAAATCTTCTCGGCGGTTTTGAGCATATTTCTGCTTGAAACAAGTCATTTTTTCTTTTAATGAAGTTCAAGAATCATTCTAAACGTTATTGAATACAGATACTAGGACTTTGACTATCGCTCTCTTTTTATCGTCGTGACTCGATTTAATTTGCGAGGAAACTTCGTGCTTTTGAAAGATGCCGTCAATCATGATACTTTGGGGTGCCTTCAATCTCGGATGATACTGTGCACCACTTCCGTGGCAGAATAGTAGCTCGAAGCGCCGCGGCACGCCGGAGCAGTCGCGAAGTAATCGTAAACAGGAAAAATCTAAGAACCATTAACTGAGGCAAATCAAAGGTTTATCCGTTCAAGTATAACAAGATGGGATTTTCTTGAATGATAATTAGTCCTGGTACACCAAAGAGGTGCAGAAAGTTTTGGTGAATGTTCCAAAGGTTCATAAGGCGTTTTCTTAGCCCGGCAGTATGGTTGAAGATAAAAATCGTCTACATTCTCGATCGTATCCAAACGATCTTCACGTTTTTCGGATGATTATTGACAATTTTGCAACACTCGGTGGATTCGTTCGATAAAATTTTCCGCTCGGACGCTATTTTGACAATTTCCATTGACCTTGTAGAATGGTAAAGCGAACTATGAAAAAAAAATGAAAATTTAGGAGCTCAGAGCGCGTTATGCTAAATATAACCTGAGGAGATCTAGCAGCTAGTACCAGATTTCTAACAGTGCTTATCGGTTTCAGGACATTCAAACACAAGTTATATTTTCCTTTACTACAAATTTTTTCCCCTCAATATAAATGAGAATAAACCATGCAGAGTGTGCAAACATTTCAAAATCATGAGTTGAAAGTCGCTGACTCCGTGAATGTAAATATGAGAACCTAACACAGAGCGAGCAGCGCGGCGTGCTGCCAGCGGAACACGCGCACTGGCGCCTACAAACCTAAGGGGATACATCACGCATTGCGCAATGCGTGAAGTATCCTCGTTTACGGGTTTGTAGGCGCTAATGCGCTCTATCTCGCCGCAGCGTGCTACGGCGCCTCAAGCAACTATTTCACAGCAGTGGTGTTGCGCAGTATCATACGAAATTGAAGGCGCTCCAATTTATTAAGGATGACAGGCAACAGGCATCCTTTAAGAGTGTGGAGCTTTCCTCGTAAATTAAATCAAGATACTACGGTACAAAAAGAGAGTCGGTGGTCTAAAAACTCACTAAGTGATAGCATCCATATTTAATGTCGTTTGGCATAATTTTTGAATTGCATAAGAGATAAAAGTGACTTGATTTAGGCAAAAATATTCTTGAATATGCCGTCAAGAAGATTTTATTTTGAACCAATAATAAAATGGCTGAATGAAAGCGGGTTACTGCTTGATGTAATTAACTTTTCTCTTTCTACAAGCATCTTTTCTTTTTTGAACAAGCATTCCTTTCTTCATCGGTTCATAAGGAAATCTTCTCGGCGGTAAATGTGAGCATATTTCTGCTTGAATCAGATCACTTTTTCCTCTAATGAAGTTCAAAAATCATGTCGATAAACGTTTTGAATACAGATATTAGGACTTCAGAAGTTTTTTTACTATCGCTCTCTTTTCGTCGTCGTCACTCGATTTAATTTGCGACAGAGCTTCGTGCCTTTGAAAAATGTCATCAATCATGATACGTTGGGGTGCCTTCAATCTCGTATGATACTGTGCAACACCTTCGTGGCGAAATAGTAGCTCGAAGCGCCGCGGCACGCTGGGGCCGTAGCGAAATTATCGTACCGAGGAAAAATCTAAGAGACTTTAGCTGAGGCAAATCAAAGAGTTTATCCGGTTCAGGTAAAAAAGATGGGATTTTCTTGAGTGATAATTAAGTCATGTTGCACCAAAGAGGCGGAGAAAGTTTTAGGTGAATTTTCCCTCGTGGAATTGACGCTCCCCTATTATAACCAAAAATCTCAATTGTATGTTTTTTCTCCGTTGGACCAAACAAACGAACAAAAACAAAAACAGCAAACCTTCATTCTTCCAAGATCTTATACTATTCCATTCAAAAACGTCGTGAGCAATTATTGTCGTTTGTATTTACATGTGGACCAATTAACTGATCGGTAACTGGACCAAAACTCCCCTGCCAAACAAACGCGTTGACGTAAACTACTAGAAAAAACATGAGCGCGGACAAAAAATCGTGGACGAAATATCCTGTAACCTCGTCTTTAGCATTGTCAATCGATCAATTTCAATAAATAGCCCGCAGAACTGTATGCAAAGTTGTTCCTTTAGCAGCTTTTTTCTTCTATTATTTGAATACTAGGTAATGCCACGCTAATGCCAAAATGATCCGTTCTACCAATTAATCCCCATAAGACTGATTTATTTTGTCTCCAGCAAATGAGAAGCTGCATTTTCCTTACCATTAGGAGTGAAAATAGTTTTTGCGAATGAGGATTTATTTTATCGAAATAAAGTTAGTTTCTGATGATTCATCATATCTTCTGACAGTAGCTTCCAAGCAGGGAGGTGTCACACTTGGTATAAAGCAAATATTATTTCAAAGGCACCGTTTTGAAAGGATATAAATAAAGCAAATTGGACGCTTTTTAATAAAAACGCCACATTGAAAAAATTTAGCAGATGGCGAAAAAACTTACCCGTATTATTCGTTGGTCGTGGATTAGCTTCCTCGTAATGTTGAAAATAAATGCAAAACACATACCAGCCAAAATGAGCACAAAAATAATTAAAATAATGATGATATGTTGCGACTGCATGATCTTCCCGAACGCATCCAACTTGTTCTGAAAGCAAATTAAACATCCAACGTGAATACAAGAGCAAAACAATTTTATCCAAAAGGAGAAATTTTCTTTATTGTGTCAAGAATCATAAAATTTACCTCCTTCAAATTTCTTTTTTTAGGTTGTCAATTTCTGTAACCACAGTTTCACGGAGTGATATTAATTATCTATTTCTGCGCACACTGCCTTCTTCGATGATCAAATCTTGATAAGTAAATTCTAAAACGACGATTTTTCCTAGGGCAACCATAATTGTCGTCACTGTGTGAAAAGAACAAGGATTCGGTCTTTTTTTTAGACTTGAAAGGATCGCCGCTCAGTGTGCATGTGTACTTTGAAAGAAGAGTGGAATACATATACCACGAGAAGACATTGAATATGCAACAATGCTCCAGTATACAATGACCTAGATTTTGGAATAGCGCATGCATGCTCACTTCACAGCTTAACTTGACTTAGCATAAATTAAACTTGGAAAGAAAGAGGGTTGACTGATTTTGAAACTAGATTCTTACCTCACAGTCAGCCTCGTCCCACCTAAAGCGGCAGTTGGGCCGGTCATTGCACTTGAGGTCGAGTGAGATACACGTGGCATCCTCGCAATCGTATTCCGTAGCGTCGTCGCCTGCGGAAAATACAAAGAATTCATTCCAATACGAAATACAAAGCGCGACTTTTTATACCTGATCTTATCTTCAAGGAGAGATTTCCTTTCGACTCCTTTCAAAAGATTATATCCTCTCGCAAACATTGCTCTTGAGTCAATAAACAAATGGACCGCGTTTAGCAGAAAGGAAACAAGCCACATCAGCTATTGCCAAATTGATTGGGCAATTTAATTTTTTACATGAAAATAGTGGTGCGGATTTTTGTGCCAATTTCAGTGAATTTTCTTCATAGTACGAAGCAAATTCCTCAAAATGTTCAAAGGAATCTGCACTAACGTTCTTTCGTAAAAATTTAAATTGCCCAGTTAAATTTGGCAATAGCTGATGTGGCTTCGTTCTTTTCTGCTAAATGCAGTTCAAATGAAAATACCCGTGACAAAGTGAGGGCGCCTTGATCTCAGTAGATATACAATTTAAGCTATTCGAGTGTCGAAATAGCTGTATCATGCAATTTTTCTTTTTAGTTTAGCTTTTGCAGGGAGAGTGGGTGATTCGGAGACAGAGCTTACTTTTCACGACAAAAATTTGACACTGACTAGCGTTCTTTAAGAGGATAAATGAGGAATCTTACCCACCATTTAGAATGAGCTGAATTCTCCTCTGAGAAAAATGGCCCATTTTTGTTTAACACTGCTAGTATGGTCTGCTGCCCGTATGATATTTTTTTAGCATTTTTAAAGCCTCAGCCTAATTAGTTTCAGACGGCCTCCCTTTTTGACTCCCTCTTTCTTATCATATAGGGTGCGGGTGCCGGTGCCCGAAGTTCTTGACATAAGTATAAAATACTAGAAAAAGATTATCCAGTTCTAACAGATTTACCAACCGTCCGAGTTCAAAGGCCGTAAATTACGGTCCTAGGAACCGAAGCTCCAACTGCTCACAATTACGTGCCCACGGCAACAATGGAACAGATGGCTCCTAAACCCAGAATTTACGGTCTCTGAACCCGGTACAAACAGCGTGACCAAAGAACCTGTAAACCTGAAACTCTACGTTCACAGTCAAATTCTCCGTGATTACGGTTGATTTGGTTTACTTTGAGTAACTTTTTTTAGTCAGATCAACCTAAAGGACTTGGTTGATCGACCGAATTTTCGGTTTAAAGCAACCGAAACCGTAGATTATTCTAAAACATCTGGAGATGAAGAAAGTGTTTTGTTGAATTAATGTACTCATGTTTCTCTTGTTGTCATTCGGAGGTTGCGACTTGCGAGCGGCTAGCACATTCTACTATAACGCCAATGCTATTCAGATTCGATCCTGATCATTGAAATTGATAGACAAAGCGATAGACAAAAAATACAAAAGGGGAATAAAGCGATCCTACTGGCGCAAGCGGGTGGGTGCAATGGACAAAGGAGGTAAGTAATAGACTAACTAACGGCAACACGCGAGAGACCCTATTGTTAGTCCAGAATTTTTCCCTTTAGTCTACAACAACCACCCGTTTCAACCGATAAGATC